>NC_056741.1:565716283-566016283 GCF_019279795.1 Protopterus annectens | reverse complement strand
GTGTGTGTGTGTGTGTTAAGGGGTTTGGGTAAGGGCTGTGGTGTGTGTCAGTATGTTTTGTTACTGTGATGTGTGTGTGCGAAAAGAAAGTAGCTTGTGTGGTGGTGTTTTGTGTGTGTTTGTATGTAGCTCGACCTCGGAGTGAGAATATTTAAGTAGGGGGTGTGGTATGCGCAGTCCCCCACATGGGGGGGCAGGCGGGCTTGCCCCCCTGCTTTCATGTAGTAGAGTGATTGTGTGTGTTTGTGTGGTGGATGGTGTGTGTGTGTGTGTGTGTGTGTGTGTGTGTGTGTGTGTGTGTGTGTGTGTGTGTGTGTGTAGACCATAAAATTCAAAACTTCCGGTATTCAAGGTTTTGAATTTTGCGGTTTTTAGTTTTCGTTGTTTTGTGGATTCCACTCATTGCCTCCAGTTACTGAAATTTGAGATTTCAGTATTTCGAGCTTCTGAAGTGAATCCATATATATATATATATATATATATATATATATATATATATATATATATATATCAGCAATTTTGTGGGGGTTTCAGAAAAATTCTGTATACAAATTTCCATGTATAAATCTTCCAGTATAGAGAGGACGTTGATTTTCCTGCAGATTTTAAGGATAGTTTCTTACTTTTCTCAGGAGATTCTTTATTTTTTTTCTTGTCAAGTAATTCCAGTATGACAATTCAGGGGGAACAAATTCAATTCTAATAATCTTATATATGACTGACAAGTATAACTAATCTTTAGATTGATTATTATTTATATTAGAAAAGAAGTCTATGATCTTTGGAATAGTTTTAGTTTGATGTCTAATGCTCTTATAATTTTGTCTTGAATATATATTCCTTATATGTTTGTATATCTAACCAACTACTATTTTCCAGACTGTATCTAGCAATCAGATAATCGGCTGAGTATTTTGTATTCCCATTCAGAAACTGATACCAATAAATTAAATTACAATTTCTTTAAGCCAAACATTTCCTTGTATTACAGGATATTAATCATCCATCTGTGAAAACTGTAGGAAATAATATTATTAGTAGATCTCTGATTAGATCATTTAAATTCATAAATCTCTTGAATATTAATAGAACTTCGTTTATGAAAGGGTAGGGAGTAAACATATATTTTTCATTTAATATATAGTCTTTTAAAACCCAAAAAAGGCATTGATATTCAAAGTTGTATAAGTTTCAATTAAAAAATGTGTTATTATCTATCAGTATATTTTCATGTATTGATTTCCACCAGAAAGCATATGAGAAGTCAAGCCATTGGAGTATTACTTTAATAATTACAGACTTAGAATATAAGTTAATATTGAGGAAACCAATAGGGGGATTCTTGCTTTTTTGGGATACCATAAGAACTTTTGAAAAGTAAAGTTCATTTTTATAAAAACATTTTCAGAAGGGTGATAAATTAATGACTGACTAAAGAATAATATTTTTGGTAAGATTATCATTTTGATCAACTTAAGTCTATCCTCCAACGTGAAAAATACTTTATTCCAATTGTCTGTTAATTTGGATATTGTATCAATTAGGTTTTGGCATTTAACTAAAATTGATTTTTATTATTAATCTCAATAGTAATTCTTAAGTATTTTAACTGTAAATTGTCCCAGCCAAATTTTTGTAAGACTTTAACTTACTGGTTATCTCTTTGTTTATAAACAAGGTTTGTGTTTTATTGTGATTAAATTTCAGACCTGAAATCTTTTCAAAGTAGTCCATAGAGCTAACTGAATGATCCAATGAAAGTTTAGTATTACCACCCGTGAGCAGAATGTCATCAGCAAAAAGGCGAATTTTAGAAGAAAATGTTTTATTTATTTTAAAGCCTTTAATGCTTATGTTACAGCTTATATAGTTAGCAAATGACTCTGTAATAAGTGCAAATAGCAAAGGGGATAAAAGGCATCCCTGGTTGGTACCTTTTAAGATATCAAAGGGGCTAGATGTATCAGAGTCTATTTTGACAAAAAAATTGAGTTATCATAAAGCCTTTTAATTAACTTTATGAAATCAGTGGAAAAGTTGTATTCATTTATTACTCCAAACAAGTATGATCAGTTCACAAAGTCAAAAGCATTATCCATAACTAAGCTTATTATGGATAACTCTTTATTATTTTTGTTTGGCCTATCAATCAAAGCTAGAAGTCTTATTATATTATCTTGAACTTTCTTATTAACTATAAACCCAGTTTTTTCTTCATTTGCTAAACCAATAGCATTTGATTTAATATTTTTGCTAATATAGACATGAAAATCTTAGGTCTATATTAAATAACCAAAATGACGAAAGAGTGAATGCTCTTTCATTGACACATAAAACCCGAAACCACAAAACAGTGAAGTTACGGAACGGGGGAAAAATCGGTGGGCCATTCTCGGTGCTTTGCTGTTTCTTCCACTGTGGTGTGATCTTGGAGTTGATATATTTAAGTAGTGGGGGGGGGGCAAAGCCCCCTACTTTATTTTGTGTTTCTAATTTTTTTTTTTTTGGAACAGCAATTTTTTTCCCTGAGAAAAAAATCACTGTTCCGTAACTTCGCTGTTTTGTGGTTTCGGGTTTTACATGTTGATGAAAGAGCATTCGCTCTTTCATCATTTTGGTTATTTAATATAGACCCAAAAATCTTGTAGTCTACATTTAAAAATGATACAGGTTGATAAAAGAACATAGAGTAGGATCCTTATCTGATTTTAAAATGGGTGTCATAAGAGAATATCTCCATGACTGGGGGAATATTAGAGGTACTTCTAACTTCTTCAAAAGAATTTAATAACATTTTTAAAATATTATCAGTAAACATTTATATAGATTCAGGAGTTTTCCCATCCATACCTTGTGCATTATTACTTTTAAGATTTTTAATTTGGTCTTTTAGTACCTTAAAGGAAAAAGACTTATCAGTCTTGCATTTTTGTTCTTTTGATAGTTTATTATGTACATTTTCTTTTAAAACACTATCCAATAAGTTGCTGTCACTCAAGTTTGACTTTGTTTTATAAATTTCTTCAGAAAATTTGCTAAACCATTTTAATATATTTTTCAGATCCGTAATTTTAATAGTCTCATTCCTTTCTTTATAAACAATCTCCTTGATATGATTTATCTTATTCATGTTATTCAATCTAATAGCTATTCTATGAAGGCTCTTGGGGTTTACTGAATATGACTGTAATTTAAATTTTTCTACATTAATGGAAATCTTATGATGTAAGATTTCTATGTATTTCTGATTTAGATTTTTCAACCGTGTATTTGCAGCTTTATCATTGGGTTTAAGGTTTAATTTTAATTTATTAATTTCAGCTTGGGGAGCATTTAACTCTTTATCCCATTCCTTCCTTTTACAAATATACCAGTTCTTTACTTTGCCATATAAGTAAGCTTTTAAAGTGTCCCATAGTATGACATCACTGAAATCACTATTATTGTTAAATTCCCTAAATTGATTTTTCTCTTTTAATAACAATTCATTAATGCCTTTTATTTTAGTTATATATGCCAAGAGTTTTTGGCAAGAAATTAATTTCTTTGGACTTAAACTTAATTTAAATGTAATAGCATTATGGTCAGATAAGGAACATGAAACTATTAGCACCTCCTCTATTTTAGAGTATAATGCATTAGGATACCAGTACTTTATCAATATTGGTTTGAGTCCCAAATATAAAAAACTAATGAGTATATTTTAAAGAACCATCTAATTTTAAATCTGATATATCTCTCGTGTATTGTATTAATACAATGATTTAAATGTTTTGCTACTGAAGATAGCCTGATTTAACATTTGTAGTGTCTTCGCCTGATACGATGCAGTTAAAATCACCAGCTATGCTATCAGCATTTCTCCTTTAGAGTATAGTGTTATAATATCTAAGTATTTCTTAACTGTTTTAGAACCAATCTCAGGGATGCAATAGCTATTTGTAAGGGTATAATATTTTTTATATCCATTTTGATTACCACCAATCCCAGCATACCATTCCTGTCAGAATAGGAATCCACTATTTTAGGTAGACCTGAAGTTTTTACCAGAGAATAAGAACACCTCATCTTTTTGAAGCAAACTGAGAGCCAATTAAAACTGAATAATCTTTTAACAACAATGTATTTAAAATGTTAGTCAATGAATGGTTTTCCTGCAGAAAAAAACATGTCTGCTTTATGTAGAGTTAAATACTTATTTAATCTACCCTCTTTAAAGGGTTATTTAACCCGTTTATATTTAATGAAAGGCATTTATATGCTGGCATCTATTGGAACAATAGGTATAGAAACTACTATTAAATGACTTAGTGCATTAAGCATTATGCTAACAAATAAGCAACTTGTTATGGACAAACACAATAAGGATGATGTGAAAAAATTCAGAATTAAAAACAGTTTTAACCTCCAACATGAAATAAAGTATTCCAGGCTTGATGAAAAGTTTAAACAAGCTGCTTACTAACAACACCATAGCACAACCAATCACATTGTTGCTACTATTTCTATGTACATAAACTGAACTTTTCTAATTAAATATTTACACTTTTTAAGAAGATATTACATTACTAGTAAACAAAACAAAAAACTACAAAACAAGGTTTATATATTAACTGTCATGTCTAAAAGTATTTGTATTAATTAAGAAACCCTGTGTTATGAGTAAATAATGTATTTTTAAGGTACATGTGCCTATAATTTAACCAGAATAACACTTTTGTCCTATATGTACAACATTGTATAGCAAACAGATTACCTGTACTTATTTCACTTTGTAAAAATGTTATGAACCAGTACTTATATTAACATTTTGCTTATATAAATTACTTACATTTCTACCACATTCAATACAAAAACCTCATAACTGATTACAAATGCTCATCGAATCTCTCACACAGACTAGAAGCTTTTGAAAACAGCTTGCATAGATTTTGGCTATTTACATTCATATTCATTATCTAGCAAGGCTAAATTATAAAGCAGACTGCTAATGTCTATATTTTATGCAAAAGTATAAGTCATCTTAATGAAATTGTATATGTTTTAAACTTATGTTATTCCACAATTCCCTACATAAAAGACATAGCTGAGCCTTCTGACTAATAAAACGGTGCTACAGCATTAGCTAGTATGACTAAAAGCTCCAACTGGGAATAATACTCATTAAAAACTTCAGAAATACAGTAAAAAATAAAATCAGTGTACCAGCTGCAGAGGGAAAAGGACACTCAGTAGTAATGCTGAAAACATTTAACACAAATTTCCACTCAACTGTTAAGTGTACATTTGTGTATTGTGTTTGAGGTTTATTGAGAACACCTCTATGTGTCACATCAAATATATACCCTTTGTGCATCATTTCACTTGTTCCCCCCTTCAATAATTAAACAGATGTTCCAGGTGTATATATCTAAAGTAAGCCATTCAGAAGTCTAATGAATTATTATTGTATCAAATTGCACTACTTAAAGTTTGTCTTTAATACTGGGAAACATCATTTAAAGGCTAGAGCATTTAAAAGTCTGTTTAGCATTCCTTTTCTGAGTTCTGCAATCTTCCTACTTCTGAGTGGTTAAAGGCCATGTTGCACTTCCTCTCTGACTCAGGAATTGTTCAGGAAGGCTTCAGAATAAAGCAGAGATACACAGAAGCTTGAGGCAATCTGAAAACATTCTCTAAACTCTTCTGAGGTAATTCAGGGGAAAATAGACTGAAAATAATGTATTTAAACACAGAAGACTCATGGACACATTCTGCAAGCCAGATTTTAACTGACTTTCTTAACATCAAATAAGCAGGGTAAAGTTATACAACCTCAATGGCATCACTAGAAAGAAAAGTGGATTAAAAATGCATCACAGTGCACATTTTAACAATATTCCCCACTGTCAGTAATGCTATATGTAAATACTGTGTTAAATATTAAAAATTAAAACAGTAAAGAGTTTTAACATTTCCTTCCACACACATGCATTTTTGAACAAGTCAAACCAGCCCCCAAACTAGACTCATTCTATTAAAGTTACTCAGTTACTAAATTATTGTTGAAAAGGTAAGAGTGAGAGGACAGAAAAGAAAGGAAAAGGAATAAAAAATAAAACAGTTTGATTATATTTCCCTTTAGATTTATAATAGTTTGGTTAAAATAACCTTATTACTATATAAAATCACCAAAACAACTACAACGTAAAATCCACTAAGTAACTGGTGTGGAATGGCAAAACTCAATAACTCCTTGGCTTGGACAGTGCAAAAAGTTTATTCCAAGAACGAAATAAAAGAACAACTAAAAACACTCCAGGTTAAGCGCTTTCATCTGACAAAAGCAGACTTCTTCAGAACAACAACAATTGATACTGCACCAATTAAATAAACTTTTAGGCGCCAAAAAAACATTTCTCATTGAATGATTTAAAGGTATATCCATATAATACATAGACAACCCTATCCCTATAATTACAACTGATACTCACTTACTAATAGAAATATATAAATATAAATAATCATATATAAAATGTATTATGATGTATGTTAATGTGTATATAATGTACCAATGTAATTGTTGTTTTCAAAGCCAGTGGTCTGACCATAAAAATCCATAAAAGACCTTAAAAACCTAAAAAATAAATAAAATGTACTATAATACTTGACCAAAAGAACTATGCTAAACATAAGAATGGTTTTATACTAATAGAATCATTGATGCCAGGAAGTCTCGTGGCATCAGTAATTATCTGCCATTTACTCTCCTTCATAGCCAAAAAGGCTTTGACATTTCCTCCATATGCTGTAATGCCACCCTGATCAATGATTACAAATTTAAAATAATGCGTATCACCACTTTTTAATATATGCCTATAAAGGGCATTCTTTTTGTCTTTATTGATGTGTGTCCCCAGGGTGTTGGGAGCTGTCACATCTACAAGCTGTGGTGCTGGGGATGGCCTATCTTCAAATGTCCTGTGTCCAGTACAGACATTTGTCCGACAACAGCTATGATTGTCATGTTCTGCATCCCATGATATAACCTGAAGATGATCTGTGTCACAGCAGATGTTTGCCTCACATGCATGGTGGGCTTGTTACATATAGGGTGCAGTGTCTGTGTTACATACCTGTCTCTCCAGCATGTACTATTTATAACACAATGACAGTGTAGGTGTGTAGAACAGGTAAGACATTTGTTAGTCCTGTCATGGATGTGCAGGAGGTACACAGTGGGATCTGACACCTCCCTGTATGGCAGCCATACACATCCCCTGCAAAGCATTTATGAGACAGACTGCACATGTACGGTCGTGGCACCGACTCAATAGGACATGTTATCTGCAATGTTTATTGCAGTACCGTGGAACCTGTGTGGCTGCTACAGTTGTAAGATATGCCTTTGTAGTGACATAGCAAGGGTGTCGTACACAATGTTAGGTGTGATGAGTGCCGCGTTCAGTATGGCAATGACAGTCTGGGTGTTACATCATAGACCTGTCTGTTTATGATGCACAACACTGAATGCATTCCCACATCTCACCAACCACTGAAAGTCACAGACTACATTTCTCCCTGTGTTCATACATCCTTGATTAATGCTCAACTGTTGGTGGTGTGCGGACACTACTGTATTTTCCATGGGTGGATGATGTTCCAGAGGATAGTATTGTGCAGTGGTTGGCATTTAGTATTTGTCAGTGGCTCAGGCTGCAACTGCGTGCGTGTCACAGGCCATCATGGTTAACTGTTGGTTCTGTGTAGGATTCAGTGACAGCTCCTAATATGAAATCATCTGCTAATGTAGCTAGTCAGAGAGCACTGACAGTGGCTGTGACTGCAGAGAGGGAATGGCTACAAGGAGTACGCTATCAATGATGTCTGGGGACATCCACTGGTGACTGGTGTCATTGCAGCTTAGGTCTCCCAGTGCTGTATTCACAGATTATGACTGTCAGACACTTGCCTACCCACCAGCTGACATCACACTCAGTAGATAACCTACACAGTTTCCATCAAGGCCTCCTGGCCTAATATTGTTAAACACCTTGTCAGGCCATGGTGGGTAGAGTGAGTAATATTCCCATCATCCATTGCATGGTGTAACACTCGGTGGATGATGGGAATATTCCCGTCATCCATTGCATAGTGTAACACTCAATGTGGTGCGCCAGCTAGAGTCGGTAGGCATGATTTGGTTTTTGAACATAACAAACTGTATGTGGTCCAGTGTCCGTAGGTGTACAGCAGTGTTACCGCTTGTATCCATGCTAACTCCTTTCATGGCATTTCATGTCACATGCCTCAGAGATCTGGGGACACTGCTTGTACTACATGCAGTTGTCCTTTTTGCAACTAAGTATTTCAGTTGCTTCCAGCATGATGAAAGACATCCGAGGTATGTGTACAGAGCACAGACAAAC
This sequence comes from Protopterus annectens, assembly GCF_019279795.1. Taxonomy (NCBI): domain Eukaryota; kingdom Metazoa; phylum Chordata; order Ceratodontiformes; family Protopteridae; genus Protopterus; species Protopterus annectens. Next base: position 566,007,875 of record NC_056741.1, on the reverse strand, counting down.
ATGTTAGGGAAGTGTAATACATATACCCTTTGAAGGTAAGATGGGGGTTTTACACAGACGTTCTGCAGATGGACACTACCCAAGCAGTGTGTACTGGAAGAACACAGTTACCTTGTGAAGACTGTGAAAAGCAGGGGAGCCTACAGAATTGCCAGTGCCTGGCAACTAGTAATGCTGGTCTCACTCACACCACTCTCACATAGGATGCCATGCTTCAATATGTTTTCTTTCATCACAAGCAAAACAGTATTACAAACCCCATAATGACAAGCAGGACACAGCCTGTTTGTTCAACCACATAGCTGTCCCACATCATGAAAGACAATGTAGGCTTAACATACCCTTTTCCAATTAGTTGCCTTGATTAGCAACCTGGGCAATCATTGGGTTTGCATGTGTTATGCCATCTCTTCCAGGGTTGCTGGTATATCACTAGGGAACTGACAAGGAAGGATTAGTAGAACTGCTGTAGTACCACAATATAACGTACAATGTCCTTTGACATAGATGTCCACTCTTGCTGTAACAATCAGCACACTGCCAGTGAGCCATTGTAGGTGACATTTTCACAGCACTTCATGTATCCTGCCATTCAACACATTACTGGTGCATATCTGCATGACATGGCTGTGAGGCCTACTGCAGCAAACTGCCCACCTTTGGCCAATGTGTGTCCACCTGCCACATATCCTAGGCATGTCATACTGTACAGTTATGTACCCGACATATGTTTGTGTTCCCATATCATACCACGCAACAACCGCTGTGCTGTCTAGTTGCTTGACAGGCAGTGTATGCTTGTGAGGCCAATGTAATGTCATCAAAGTTGAACAAGTCCACTATGCATGCACGGGCATCCACATCTTCACTGCAAGATGTGCCTACAAACACTGTATATAAGGCTGTCAACCCCAAGGGTGTGACAGCATGATCCTACCTTTGCAGGACCTGCTGCTGAGGTGTTGGGGTGTCCCCACCCCTCTACTCCTACGTGTGACAGATGTGACTGCATTTCAAACCTTGCTGCCATTGTATCTCCAGCAACAGTCATTACATATGGCAATGATCATGTTGCCAGTGTGCACAGCTCACACCCTGTACAACCTACACCCACATCTTACACACCTGCATGTGTGCAGCTCCTTACCAGACAAATTGCCAAACAGACACCTCAGAATATCCTGCCTCTGGAGTGCACAGTACACATAATACTACATGTACTATTTTCTCACCAGTCAAACACCCGAGGCAAAACAAAAAAATCACACCTTTTTGTCAGAGGTGATTAAATTGTGAGACACATTGATGTCTGTGTCAAGCGGCTACATATGTAATGGGTCACAGATAGCTGTCTCTGGGTTGCAACAATAGGCCTTACTACACATTGCCCCAAATCAAGTGATATCCGTGAACATAATGTTGACATCATAGTTCCTGCAGGTGTTTACAACTAGAGATATACATCACAAGCCTGTATGCAGAGTCATAACTGTGCTTAGCCATTCTGTGTCTCTTGCGGGTATATGCATACCTTTCTGCTGCAGTTGACAGTTACCTGGGATGATACCTCCATAAACATGTAAATTGATGGAAGTCAATAATTGTCTTACCACGTGGTGTCATTGTCAGGGGATCTACTACATGTCTGCTCGAGATGCCTTGCTCAACAGACATCAATGCTTCATCAGTGGTGGTGTTCATCTCTCACCCCTGAGATTTGGAGTAACAGCCATGGCTACTGACACCCCCACAATGCATTTTAGATGCACTGTTCAGGGAAAAGTTGGCAATGAGAACAGCATCTTCATACGACATCATGGTTATGCTGCTACATGATGGGTCTGGCAACACTGAACCCCACTCTGTGCAATGTGTCCCCACCTGGGATTATGCAGACATGTGCAGTCAAGGACATCTGGTTCAAGGCTGTGGACAGCACCACAGCTGTACAAGACTACATGTCCATCCACATCTTCACACCTCAAAATGGCAGTGTTCAAGATAATACAGGTGGTGTATACATACTCATTAAGGATAGATGCACATCCAGATATTTTGACACACTGTAATTTACCAGAGAGAATGCAGGTGGCATTCAGTACTGGAAAGCCAAATAATCAAGCAATACCCACCTACAGGAGCAGGTCCATGTATCCAGACAACCACTGTGCGTATTTGTAGGTACATGTGTCTATCAAGATATATCATTACACGATGTTGTGGGGTGACATTAAGTGACCACCAGCTGTGTTGGTTAGTTATGCTGCAGCTGACTTGGGCAAAGGTTAGTCTACATCCTTAACTATAATGTCCTGGAGCAGTGCCATGACATCCCCCAGAAGGGGAACCAATGCATTGCAGCATGTGTTAACCAATATGGGTGACCACTGCAGCCCCCGCAATGTGAGTTCTTCCCTGGTGGGATCTGACCACAGATCAGTGTCATTAAAACTACCAGCACTAACTCCACCTTGCAGACAATACAGACATATATTTCAACAAAGCCACTTATTACCTCCTGTGGGATGGTTTATAACTGCATAAACTTGGCTGTACCTGACAGGAACAACACAGGCACCTCATGGCACAGCAGACCTGCCTGGTGGACAACTGCCATTATCAGGCTGTACAATAGGAGGTGGACACTGCTGTGTGACAGTTGGGGTGAGGGTGCCCCCCCTGTAAAATGGTGACACAACCTCCTCAGCTACAACAACCACATAGTGTTGTCATGTTGTGTAGACATTGTAAGTGACAAAATTAGCCACCCACACAAAACAGAAGCACACCCCACAGTATAGTTGCTGTACATGTGTAACCTCAAAGCACAGACCCAGATTGTTGGTGAAGTCATACTTAATGATGCCACATAGAATGGGTCTGTACCCATAGCTAACCTGTAGTCCCACATGTTCTGTGTCAGCTTTACTCCCCTGTCCCCACCACATGTGACACATGGCATTCCTACAACCTGTCCCATAACTTCCATATCTACAGAGTAGGTCATAAATGTCCTCTCTATGGAGGGTACACAGCATGTATTGGACATGCTAACATCCCAGGCTGCATCCTACATGGGATGTGTCATGGATTACTGACACCATTGGGGACACCTTGCAATCATACTGAAACCACTGGCTGAGCCCTGGCTGACTGGACAACTGCAACTGTTATACCCTTGCACAGAGGTGGTGCATGCACTGACCACCAGAACCATAGACCTCTTTGCCTGAGTATCCATATCTGTATGACATAGGGGAAATCATCATGGAGCTGATCAGCACACATATATGTGATCTATACTCAATTGACTGTACACAGTTTGGATGTGTGATGGGGAATCATGACTGTTAAATATGGTGGACATTTCCGAGGCAGTCACCAAGGACCTGGGTGAAGGGACATCAGGGCATACAACCCACTGAACTGAGCCAAGCCATCTGACTATATTCCCCACTCATGCATCACCTACAAAGGACCCACTTAGCCATTCCTGGTACTATCTTTAAAAAGGTCACTTACTGTCCCATTGATGGCACACATACTGAAGATAGGGACATCCACCTGCAATAGCTGATCTGTAAGCGGCAGTGTTTAACAGGCTCATTCCTGTGTCCTCTACTGTCTGGCATCCATTTAACCATGATACAAGTGAATAGTGACTGTTTGTGGCTAACAATGTTGGCTGATGCCTGCAAAGTGTGAGAACTCATGGAGTCTGTGAGTTATGTCAGTATCCTACAAGACGGTGTTTTGAACAAATGCCCATTGACATAGTAATGGACATAAACTGCATGCAAATATATATGTAGTGTCATTTCCGTCACTAACACCTATGTACCTGGTAAGTAGGACATCATAAGCAACATGTGATGTACATACTCAAGGGTGAAAGAACTGGGCACACAAACCTGGCCACACAGGTTTACATGTAATGTGCCTGAGATCACCATGTCTCTCCAGTGGTATGATGGGAATCATGTGTCATAGCTCTGGGCACAATCACCCATACTTGACACACTCATAACATCCATGTACTCTTCCCTCAGCATTCCAGTAACTGAATGCAATTGCCATTTGGTAATGGACCTTTCCAAGCAGTACTGGCACTTGCACACAAAAGTATGGTCCATCACAAGGGAACTTCATGTCTTTGGCATCTGTTCAATGGGGATCATGTGAAATGAGTGTCATTAAAGCCTGCAGCATATAGACTACTCAGAGGTGATCCCTGCCTTGCATACAGGGCAATGTGTGACCATGCTTGATTGTAAATGCTGCATATCTGCAGGTGGCATAGTACATGGATTAATCACTGTAAGGACATTAACCTAGTATGTGACATTAATAATACATGCTGGCAGGAGAGCTTTGTCTACAAGACTTTAACCCACCTTTGTAACAGAGCCCTTGCTAATGGCAAGCAGAGCACCTCAGTGTACCTCAGCACATGCCATCTGTATAACTGGCTGAGTGACTGTCATTTCACCACAGGGCTTCTCCCTGTGTCCCTCTTGGAATGCAGCAATATGTGCTGATCATGTAAATAAGGGTATACAGTTGTCTACAATTGTGATGGCTGTATCACCATTATAATAGTGAAGTTCAAACGTCCTGTGATGCCATAAGCTGATGAAAATTGCTATAACAGCCACACACAAACTTGGCTACATTGAGGATAGCACTACTTCCAATTACTGCTTACAGGACACAGCACAGAGCACACATAGTGCAAGTTAGCTGTATGTAGATTAGAACACTTACCTATGTAATGGTACACAGCACAGATCACAGTATGTGATGAATGCAACACACCTCATGTCTGATAGTACTGTCGGTTTAGGACATATTATGCTTGATGACATCAGCAGGCTAAGTTGTGGTCAGGCATTTTGAGGGCTACATAACCTGCTACAACTAAAATTCCACAAAACCATACTTCTTGGTAAGTTACTGAGGTGATCATATTTAGGCCATATGGATGTACACACACACCAAGTGACCTGCAGTAAGTTTTGAACCTCTACCTATCTAGGCTTACACACTATAGATCACAGCACTTATCACATGCGCCACAGCTTAAGTCAGATGCTATGATCATAGCTGGTAGTCTTAGGGTAGATGGCATCATCAGGCCTTGTAGAAGAGGGCAGTTTGGAAGCCAGCAGTAACTTACAAGGCCAGAAAAATGCATAACTATTGCAGTTTGATAGCCACTGAGGGATTTTCTCAGTTGTTTTGCAGGGAGATATATACATACACACACACACACACACACACACACACACACACACACACACACACACACACACACACAGACAAATGGCCTGCAGTGAGATTAGAACCCCCTATCTATCTAGTCTTACACCCTACAGACCACAGTACATAACACATGTGCCACAGCTGATGTCTGTTTTATATGTGATTGTAGGAAAACTACTTGTGGATTACACAAACTAGGCTTGGGTTGAACAGTATCTGTGGCCTGCAGAATGGTATGGCTTCATACTGTTGTCTGCGTGTAGTATCCTAGCAGCGAGATAACTGTTATTATCCTAGCTATGTGTCTACATGTCTACAGTTACCAGTATGGCCTGTGTGGCTGTTTGCACTTGGATGGGCAAGCCTGTGGGCAGGAACAATGTCCTCTGTGCGTGTGTAGACAACATTATACATTATACCACCAGCTGACTTGTTGCTGTCTATGTGGTGACATCCAGCAGGCACAGGGGTCTGTAGGTAAGTGCATTATGACTGTTGAGCCCTTACTTTGGATCATCTGAGCAACATTATAGATGTGTGACAAAGCAGCTTTACTCACCAGTATTAGGGTATGTAAGACAGTACAGACATCCAGGCACATACAGTGGATATAAAAAGTTTACACACCCCTGTTAAAATGCTAGGTTTTTGTAATATAAAAAATTAGACCACAATAAATCATTATAAAGTTTTCCAACCTTTAATGTGACATATAACCTGTACAATTCAATTGAAAAACAAACAAATCTGTTTGGGGAAAAAATATAAAAAATAAAAAACGTACAATGCACTGGTTGCATAAGTGTGCACACCCTTAAACTAATATTTTGTTGTGTGTGCACACCCTTAAACTAATACTTTGTTGAAGCACCTTTTGATTTAATTACAGAATTCAGTCTTCTTGGGTAGGAGTCTATCAGCAAAGCACATCTTGACTTGGCAATATTTGCCCACTCTTCCTTGCAAAAGCACTCCAAATCTGTCAGATTGCGAGGGCATCTCTTGTGCACAGCCCTCTTCAGGTCACCCCACAGGTTTTCGTTTGGATTTAGGTCTGGGCTCTGGCTGGGCCATTCCAAAACTTTAATTTTCTTCTGGTGAAGACATTCTTTTGTTGATTTGGATGTATGATTGGGGTCATTGTCATGTTGAAAAGTGAAATTCCTCGTCATCTTCAGCTTTCTAACAGACAACTGAAGGTTTTGGGCCAAAAGTGGCTGGTATTTAGAACTGTTTATAATTCCCTCCACCTTGACTAAAGCCTCAGTTCCAGCTGAAGAAAAGCAACCCCAAAGCATGATACTGCCACCATTATGCTTCACCGTGGATATGTTCTTTTGGTGATGCAAAGTGTTGTTTTTGCACCAAGTGTACCTTTTGGAATTGTGGTCAGAAAGTTCAACCTTGGTCTCATTAGACCATAACACGTTTTCCCACATGCTTTTGGGAGACTTGATGTATTGCTTTGCAAATTTTAGCCAGGCTTGGATGTTTTTCTCTGTAAGAAAAGGCTTCCGTCTTGCAACCCTACCCCATAGTTCAGACATATGGAGAATACGGGAGAGTGTTTTCACATGTAGTGCACAACCTGTACTTGCCAGAAATTCCTGCAGCTCCTTCAGTGTTGCTGTAGGTCTCTTGCCAGCCTCCCTGACCAGTTTTCATCTTGTCTTTTCATCAGTTTTGGAGGGACATCCAGTTCTTTGCAAGATCACTGTTGTCCCATATTTTCTCCACTTTTTGTGACTGTCTTCACTGTGTTCCATAGTGTATCCAATGCTGTGGACATTTTTTGTACCCTTCTCCTGACTAATACCTTACAACAATGAGATCCCTTTGATGCTTTGTAAGCTTTCTGCGAACCATGGCTTTTGCTGTAGCAGGCAACCGAGTAAATGTCAGGAAAATCCTACTAGGACAGCTGAACTTTATTTGGGGTTAATCAGAGTCTCGTTAATTGATGGCAGGTGTATACCCAAGAAGGCTGAATGCTGTAATTAAATCAAAAGATGCTTCAACAAAAGTATTTGTTTAAGGGTGTGCACACACAGCAAAGTATTAGTTTAAGGGTGTGCACACTTATGCAACCAGCGTATTGTACATTTTTTATTTTTTATATTTTTCCCCTAACATATTTGTTTGTTTTGCATTTGAATTGTTGTACAGTTTATAAGTCACATTAAATGTGGGAAAAGTTTTGAAATTATTTATTGTGGTGTCATGTTTTATATCACAAAAACCTGGCATTTTAACAGGGTGTGTAAATTTTTATATCTACTGTATATATATATATATATATATATATATATATATATATATATATATATATGTATGTAGCTGTGTGTATGGTATGTATATGTGTTATGGGGAGATAGAGATATATGTCTATATACGTATGTACATGGAATTTTTCTGTGTACACTACGGACCCTGAAACAGGGTCTAAACAGATACCTGTCTGCTTGCTGGATTGTTCTACCTGCCTTAATTGCATGACATTCATCTGCTTATGAGGTGATTTGCATGCCACAGATGTTTCCATGTTGGCACTTGCGTGCAAGCCGCTGAGCAGTGCTTACCGAATCTAAAAATGTTTGTGCCCGTGTAAGTAATGCCTACACAAAAAAAAAAAAACATGTAGGCTTTATTAAATTCCCCCCGTAGTCTTGCAGGGTAGATTAGATGAGTTTTTATTCCAGTTTCCGTCAGTGATTTTAGCAGAGGAATACAAGCTTTTCTTTTCAAAAACACCAGAGAGGAATAGTCATTGTCAAATCTAATGAAAGAATCACCAAGTTTTATGGGTGAAGCAGACCAGGCTGTTTTCAAAACGAGATCCTTGTCTTGACTAGAAATAAATTTGACTATTATAGATCTTGGATTTGAAAGTTTTTTGCTTGGTGTCACTATAGTCAAAGATCTATGAGCCCTCTCTGTGCCAAATGACAGGGCTTCAGGAAGTGTTAATGTTTTAGGGATCCAAGTGGATAAGAAGTTTACCATGTTATCTCCTTCTAGTTGCTCAGGGACTTCATAAATCTAGATATTATTCCTCCTTGCCATATTTTCCAGGTCATTATTTTTTTCAAATAACTTGTTTTGTTGAAGAATAAAATCAATGTTATCTTCTCCCTCTTTTACTATGCTGTCTATGTCAGAGGATAGAACCCTTCACAGCAGACATCTGGAATTTCAGTTGTTCCTTGATTAGTTCAATCTACTTTGTACATTCATCTTTTATTTTTATCGACTTTGGAGTCTAGTTTATCAAGTTTTAAGAATAAGTCTTGTATACTACACAAAATAGACTGTAACTCTTTATTCACTGAATTTTCTTGTGAAACTACTTTAGTGGTTCATCTTCCTTCGGTAAATCTTTATCTTGAAGTTTTGACAGGAAAATATTCAAAATGTAAATAGTTTTTTTCCACCAAAATGTCCCAAAAAGTGTCAAGCACAATATTCCAGCTAATTTGAATGATTTTGATGAAAATGACAATTTAATCCTGTCAAAAATGTATAGGAGAATAGAGCAAAATTCCCATGCTGCTAAATGCTTGCCATCTTGGTCTCATGCTATTTTATTTTTTGCTCTTTAATGGAAGATGAAGTGCGCATGTTGTAAACCAGTTGCTGAAAATGCCGCTGTTGACTTACTGCAGTAAAGTCAATTTTTTTAAATCTAGAATTACAGAGGTGGGGGTGCGGATTTGTCTGTAGCAGCTTGGAATATATGATTGTAGCAACTTGTACCTTCACTTTCATACCAGTTTAATACCCATAAGGTGACTATCACAAGTATTTGTCTTCTCAGTTTATTGTCAGCTGATGTTTTGTCAATTTTAAGCATTAAGACTCGAATACAACTTATTTCTTCCACGAAATAAAAAAAAAATGTAAAAATTATTTTTTTTCCATGCTAATAATTCTTGTTCAGGCCATCACTGGATGAAAAAGGTGTTACAATGTACCGCAGCGCATCCAGAACCCCCATGATCTCTGGAGGTCTAGCAGCTCCCAGGCCACTGGCTTGAAGCAGTTATTTCCTCCACATTTATCACAGAATAGGCTGGCCTAGTTAGGGTGTATTGAATGAACGAATAAATGAATGAATGCAGGAAAAATGAGTAAGGCAAACTGTGAGAAAGGGAAGAAAAAAGAAAAAGTAATGTGAAAGTATGGGTTGGCCAGGAGGGACAGGGCAAGGTGGCACCCAGTGAAGTGAATGAGGGGGACTGTGAGCACCAGAGGATATGTGGAGCTGTTTGACTAAGGTCAATTCTGCTGCCACAAAATGTTGCTCATGTCATAAGTGATGTTGCCACTAAAAATAATCTACAGGAGTTTTAAAAGTATGAGAAATCCTGGTTATCTCACTTAAGTGAAAGTCTGAAAATTTTGTCAACTCAAGTTAAGAGATTTAATTTTTTTCTTCTGATTCACAGTCAGTCAGTAACTAACCCAACTATCCCCAACAGCTAGTACTTAAAAAAAGATTTTGTTTGAAACTAAAATTACATAGGTTCATAGGTTCATACTAGGCTATCTGCCCTAGGGCATTTATAAGCCTAGCCAGAGTGTGTTTGGCTTTCGCCACCCCTTGGAATGAGGATAGTGTGCCCATTTAGGGTTTAGTTTACTGTGCCTCTGTCTAGCAGTGACACAGAGATGACCCCCGGGGTAAACCTACGATCTCCCATCCACTCGTCAAGATTTCTCTTGAAGAGAGTCAGTGAGGGGCTCTGCCTAACATGGACTGGGATTCTGTTCCAGAGTGAGGGGAGCCTCTGGGTTATGAATCTGTCCCTCCAGCACGTCCTTTTTATTTCTGTGTTGAGGTTCAAATCACTCACTCTCGTGGCTCTGGTGGATTTAGATTTTCTGATGTGGAACATGTCCATTAATTCCGGATTGGACATGGCCTTGTACGTCAGGCATAGATCGCCTCTGAGTAGGTGGTATGCGACTGAATAGAGCTGGAGTTTCTTTAGCCGGGCAGCATATGGCATATGTTTGAGACTCTTGATCCTCTTGCTGCAGGTGTTGGGTAAGGTACATCCCAAATAGGGCATTGTACTCAATTATGGGCCTGATAAGGGAGGAGTAAAGGGACACAATGACCTCTCTTGATCTAGATGTGAATCCTTTCATGATAAGGTGGGCAATATAGAAGGTCTTTCTAACCACTTTGGCAATGTGAGTGTCAAATGAGAGGTTACTGTCAACTTGAGTCCTTAGGTCCCTGATTACTTCTTCCGTACTTAATGGGTTACCACCTATGTGGTAATTTGTGGGCACTTTGTTCTTCCCAAAGGGTATGACTATACATTTTTGGCGTTTAGTTTAAGGCCGTGGCTCTGGCACCAGTTATCCATTTCTATGAGACCTTTTTGAAGGATGCTTGTGTCCGCTGGAGAATCAATTATGGCGCCCAGTTTGCAGTCATCTGTGAACTTGGTCAGCCACAATCTTACTATGTTAGCTTGCACCTCAAAAAAATAAATGCCGAACAAGAGAGGTCCCAGGACCGAGCCCTGTGGGATGCCACTTGTAACTGGTTTAGAGTCTGACATGGCTCCAGCAATTCTGACCTTGTGGGTTCTGTCCTTGAGCCAGTTTGCAACCCATCTTATAACATAGGGGTTTACATTTAAGCTGGTGAGCTTGTCTATGATGCCCGAGTGGGGTATTGTGTCGAAGGCTTTTGCAAGGTCAAGGTAGGCTGTGTGAACTGCCTTACCCTCATCAATGGCCTTAGTGACTGTTTCAAAGAAGTCGACCAGGTTCAAGAGGCAGGATCTGCCCTTGACAAAGCCGAATTTGGTAGGATCCCATGTCTGTAGGTCCCCAATGTCTTTGTTTATGAGTTCCATAATGATCCTCTCCATAGCTTTGCAGACCAGGCTCGTCAAGCTTAAGGGGCAGTAATTTCCAGGGTCCGTAGAGGCACCTCCTTTGTGGAGTGGGACCACTGTTGCTGTACGCCATTCTTTGGGTACATATCCTGTAGTAAGGCTAAGATTAAACAGCAGCCTTATGTGCGGGTTTAGTTCTTCTTGGAGTTCATGTATCACGCAACCCGGGACACCGTCTGGTCCCATTGATGCTGTGTTTTTAGCTTTGGAGAGGGCGACTCTTACCTGGGCATCTGAGATGTCAGGGAGGCAACACTCTGCTGGGATAGATATTTGTCCTTTTGGGGGGAGGGGGAATTTGCACTGAACCTGTCTGCCAGTATGTTGGCAATGTCTGTGGGTTCAGTGTATTTTTTGTCATTTTGGACTAATTCTGAGCATATCTGGGAGTGTCCACCCAGGTTTCTAACATAACTAAAGAAGGCCTTGTGATTGTCTTTAGTGTCTTGTGCAATTCGTCTCTCAAAGTTGGCCTTGGATGATTTTATGAGTGATCGTAGTTTTTTGCTAGTACTGATCAGAGATGCCTTCCCTTTTAGGGATTTTGCTCTATCATGTAGTAGCTTCCTTCTTCTGTTGTATATCTTATTAATGGCTGGGGTTCACCAGTCAGGACGCCTGCCTTGGGGGGAATAGGTCTTGGTTTTATTTGGGATTGCATGATCCATGCATTCTTGAAGGTGTCCATAGAATGCGTTTATATAGGATTCAGTGGAGTGGGCTGTTGTTTCCACTGGCCCTGGAGCCTTGAAGGATACCACTTCAGTCTTAAGAAGTGTGAAGTCAGCTTTTGAGAAATTCTTCACTGTGGTCTTCTGTGCTGGGGGTGGGGGCAGGATGTGGATTTCCATTGAGATTAATTTATGGTCTGATCTCACCAATGAGGGGTATACTTCCAGTGTGGAGCATTGTGTCCCCATGTTTGTGATAATCAGGTCGAATATGTTATCCCCTCTTGTGGGAGTGGTGACTAGTTGTTCCATAGCATTTGAGTTTATGAATTCTAGGAACCTTTGGGCTAGGGTGTTGGGGCTTGAATAATGCTCCCAGTCTATGTTTGGGTAGTTGAAGTCTCCCAATATGATGGTGTTTGGGGAGATATTCATATTTTCCAGTGTCTTTAGGAAGGCTGAGTAGGGTTCCTGAGTTTGAGAGGATGGTCTGTAGCATGCTACAAACCGTAGAGCAGTTTTGCCTATGGTTAGTTGCACATGGATGGTCTCCGATGCTTCGTGCATTGCCACTAACCTGGAGGTGTAGGTATCTTTGAAGAATAAAGATACTCCCCCTCCTTTTGTGGTTCGGTCCAAGTTTTGGGGCCGAAAAGCATGATATGATGTATAACCTGGTAGTGCTGGGGTGCTCTCGGGAGCCTTGAACCAGGTTTCTGTCACTGCACAGACATCGATGTTCTCCATACTGAGGAGGGCTTCGAGAGCATGCATCTTGAGGTTTAGACTTCTGGCATTGAGCAGCATTACCCTTAGTTTTTTTCCACTTGTGTTATCTAGGGAGGTGGGTTTGTCTTTTGAGCCTTGCCTAAAAAAGGCACTATGGGGGTGGCAAGAGCCTTAGTCAATATCCAGAAGACCAGGGGTGACAGGTACAAGTCGTCCCTTGCGAAGCAGCGTGGCTTGTCGAGCATGTCATCCCAAGCAGACAGAAATTGGATCCCCCTAGAATGACACCAGTAATTAAGCCAATTGTTAAAACTGATCATTTTGTCTTTGTACTGTGGCATCATTCTTGGTGAGGGTAAGATGCTGCTCAAGGTCAGGGTCATACCGGCCTGGGCTACATAAACAGAGAGCTCCTCTATGTCTCTTTTCATGTAGTCCAGGGAGGTACGTCTCAGGTCGTTCACACCAGCGTGGACAATGACTGAGTCATATTTGTACTTGCTGTGGAGTGACCTGAGTGCTTGTGTAATGTGGCGGATTCTAGCGCCCGACAGGCAGCTTACTGTAACCCTCTCCTTGTTCAGCCTGGTGAGCGGGACGTCAGTGTGTCTAAATATAGAGTCACCTATTACAAGTGTATCAGGCATGTTGTTTGGCCTTAAGGGCTGTGACTGTTTGGCACACTGACTTTGTGAATTATGTGTTACATGTGTTATGTTTTGAGGTAGTGGTTGCTTGGATATCTGCTTTGGAGGCCTCTGTTGTTTTGGCAGATTTTTATTTAGAGCATCCGAGTATGTTTTTGTGTGTTTATGTGTTTGGTTTGCAGTTGTGGTAGGTCTATGTGAGACTGGGTTTGTGGTGTGTGTGGTTACCTTCACCTCCTGACTGGCTTTGCCAGCACTGAGTCGAGAGAGCTTAGCCTCCAGTTTGGCTATATAGTTGCATCTCTCACATATATTTGTATTTGTTGGGAGGAGGGGAGGGTTGTCTGTGTACATGAGGCAGTTGTAACATTGCCTCAAGATTACCAGATTTACCAGCTGAACTGGAGAGGACGCCAGCAACTGACCCTTCGACATGCTAGAATAGTGTAAAGGGTTGCTGTGTAACTGAGTCAGAAAGGACCTATAGGGGAATGGGTACTCAAGGGGATTTTAGGTGGATGTAGTGCTTTCTTTTTTGTTAAAAAGTGCTTTACTTATGTAAAATGCTTTTAGGAGCAAGTGCTGGGCTTTTTAGATAGAGAAAAGAATGTTTAGATTGAGAGTTACAGCCGTTCTAAGGGAAAAACTGAAGAGCAGACTTTGCGGAGCCAGGAATAGTTTACACTTAATTAACCTGCGCTGCCCGATGCTGCACTATGCGCAACTTCACACAAATTCACGCAAAGGCGCGCTAAAGTGGGCTTTATAGCATGAGGTTAGAAAGAGCTAGGAAATGGCCCAAAACGGCCAATAAGCTACAAGTTACTGGGCTGGAACCACTCATTAAGGGACAGATAGGCTGCTCAGAGCTCCTCACTCCCACTGGTGAACAAAGAAGCTTCCTCCTATCCAAACAAGGATATGGACAACACAGGAACTATGTAATCCAATCTGGCAAGATTAAGGTCTTACTTTATATGTAGAAAATGTGTCAACTTCAGCTGAAGTCCAGCATTTTTTAAGACATACATGTCAGACATTTATGACAGCTTAGAACATCTAGCAAACCTGATCTTTATTCCAAAAACGTGCGAAATCATACACAGAATGGAGAACAAGTGTTGTAACTATTCTAAGCATTCCAGTCACTGCTGTAAATAGATATCCGCACATGTTGATGGTGGTCCTTATACATTGTTATCACTGAAAAAGATTGAAGATAGTGTTCCATATTACTGTGCCCTAGTTAATTGCCAAACCATTAAGTATCAAATATGGCAGTGAAACAGATGATATTTTGCCAGAAAGAACTGTCAACCTTACCACATCTTTATACAATGGCAAAAGAAAGCAATATGCAGAATACCACCAAGTGCCCCTTTGTGCTACAGGCAATCATGAAGATTAGTAATCTACAAAACTTAACAGCTTATTTCAGGGGTGCAGTTTTGTTATATGAAAAATCCATACTAATATTCTTCATATAATGCCCCTATACTGTTAAAACATATTCTTATAAAACTTTAATTCCACAAATGTCTAACGTTTAATAGTATTCCTAGAGGTTACTTAGGTCAAATTTCCCAAATGCCAGTTGCCCAAAATGCAAGTCGCCAAGGAGCACACTGCCAGTCACTGTTTTCTGTAAAAAAATCACTGTCAGTACAATTTTTAAGTGTGCACTGGCAGTCATCCCCTTCTTAAGGAGCTTTCCTCCTTCTTCAAGTTAGTATAACTATTGAGTTGGTATATATAAGTTTGGGGGTGCAGGGAGCTTGCCACCTGCGAAAGCCACTTGAAGTTAACATTTTCACCCTTTTGTGCTTCAGCATTATGTTTTGGTGTTTCTGGCATTTGGTGTTTTGCCATTCAATGTTCCATAGTAAAAAGAGTTTTAACACATAATTCACTGATAAAATTATCAGCCAAAGTTACACAGAGAGATCAAAGTGATCAGCACCGTAAATCTTAGTCATTTCTAGTAGTGTGCTGACTTGTTTTCCAAGTTGCTGTCTCTTTTGAATTTTATTTCCTTAGTTGCTGAACTAGGTTTTTTTTTAGTCACTCCTTACTTATGGTCATTGTTTCAGCACTTCAATGTCCATATCCTCCATGTAACAGCTGGATGGTTTTAGTTGTTCATTCCCTCCTCAGTGTTTACCAGGAAGAATACAGAAAACAAGACAATTTCATACCATCTTGAGTTGACATTACTTTGAGACTTGTTTTTTTTTCCACTGTTGGCAAGAGTCTCATCCACTGTTAAATACAATAGAGTAGTTGGTGTTGGCGTGCTGAATTTTGATGTCTAAATCTAAGGAGATGTGCCAATGTTTATTATTCAGAATGAAATATCAGAGTAATGGTTTCCTTGCTGGATAAGTAGTTAACAACACCATGGTAAATTATGACAAGTTATAATTTTCTCAAATAAATGCTGGCATTATTTAAGAAGTGATTTGCGCGGCTTTTAAAAGGGCACCCTCCTCATCTTATGAATGCAACTTGCGGCTTGAATCAGATTAAGGAGATGAAGCTACAAAGTGGAAGAGGGCCAAATACTGTGCTAAAAATCACTAAGTAGAGAATGTTGTATAGTTGAGAGGTAGTCAGTAATACAACTGTTCATTTTTTTATTGCCCATTTTATATTAAATATGTTTGTGTGAGTGTGTGTGTGTGTGTGTGTGGGTGTGTGTGTGTGTGTGTGTGTGTGTGCGTGTGTGTGTGTGTGTGTGTGTGTGTGTGTGTGTGTGTGTGTCTTGGTGTGGAAATACTGGAGAATAGGTAGGTGGAACATATAGTAACTGAAACTTTAGTCTGTTGTTTAACTATGCATATACCATGGATTATGTCTACTTGTAAATTATTTAACTTGTACTAAGGAAATGCCTCTGGGTCAAAGTGGTCTTGAGTGAGTATACTAGGTCAGTATCTTAAATAATGTTGGACATTTACTAGAGTATAATAACTTATGACACATTTTAGTTATATGATCATCAAATGGGTCATTCTAACCAGGTAAACCTGTTTAAGGCTTCAAAGTTGTGAGAGGTAAAATGTGTACCAGCAGCAAAGCATGCAGTTCTTGAAATCTGGTGCAGGTTTTATGTATTCTTGTTGTGAGAAGGTTGGTTAGTACATACAAAACATACATAAGGCTGAGCAGTAGGAAAGTATGGACTGTAGCTCTTATTGTATACTTCATCTTAAAAGCCTTGGGTCTTTTCTTCTAATGACAGACTCTATATACAGGTCAAACTTGACATAATTACTCAAGGTGTCCAAAGAAGCTTTGCAGATCTCACAGCTCACATAAGTAAGTAATCAACAGAGGTAAGAAGTCTGGGCCAGGTAAAGAAGGGGATCGTATATATATCCAGGCATCAAGCATATTATTTTAAGGTACAGACCTCAGCTAGACAGAAAGCTATAGTTTGAGGGAAGGGTCAAACTGGGCACTTACACAGTCCACTAAGTTCCTAATGAGCCTATTATATTATCAGCATTGTGAGAACTCCCTTCTTTTTGTTGATGAAGTAACACTCTGGAAGATGGTGTACAGTTCCAGAAATCATAGAGAACATTTCAAGGCTCCTTAAAATCAAGAAAAAAATGATAATTATTACTACTACAATATGATGGCAAATTTATACTTACTTGTGCATAAAATTCTCAGTACAGAAGATTTATAGATCAGTAGTCATATTTGCAAACATAAATAGACAACAACTGCTGAATCAAACATTTTCTTAGTGTGGCATGATTCTATGGTAATCAGATACGAAGTACACATGATTATTTTTGCATTTTGATTTGAACCAACATATTAGACAACTAACAACTGTTGCTTACCAACCACTAATAATGGACAAAAAATCAATTTATATAAATAAACCCCCCTGCATACTACACACCTACCAAACTTAGCTTGGGCATATGACACACCTACCAGAATTGCAGCTTAGATATGTCACACACCTACCAAACCTACAGTTTGGCTATATAACACACCTACATGAATTGCAGCTTGGATGTATAACACACCTACCAAACTTGCAACTTGAATATATGACACACATAGCAAAATTGCAGCTTGGATGTATGACACACCCACCAAACTTGCAGCTTGTATATATAACAAACCTATCAAATTTGCAGCTTGGATATATAACATACCTACCAAACTTGCAAAGGGGATATATATAACATACCTACCAAACTTGCAGCTTAGATTTATAACACGCCTACCAAACTGGCACCATGGATATATAACACACCTACCAAACTTTACTGGTTTTAAAGTTTCCACTTAATGATTATTTTTTTTGACTGGCTGAATATCAAGAAACTGGTTCAACCCACTCTGTTTGCCATCGCTGTGCTCAGGCTCACTCCACTCACCTTCTCTACCCCCATTCCCAACCACCCCCTCTTTCATTTTCTTTATAGTCTATCCCCGTTGACCACTCCCCTTTCCATCTTCTAACTTTCTCTAACCACCCTCCAGTCTACTATCACTTCCTGCATACCTTCTAACATCTTTACCTATCATAGTCTGTCTCTAAGTCCTAAGCCCCCCACCTCTGCTCTTACATGACTTCTACATTAAACTCTCAGTTAACTGGCACCCATGGGGATTGGTTGATGCCACACAACTGTACTTTCTGGTTACTTAGCGTTACTATTAAAAATAGGCCTAACTAATACTGTATCCTGTACTATTTGTTTGATTTGACTTGTTCTCAGATTGGGGAGAGAGGGAATTTATTTCTATCTTCCTTTTTAACACTGTAAAACTAACAAATGGGAAACAGCAGACCAAAAACGAGATAAAATAAAGTTTCCAGGCAGCTCAGCAGGGTAGTAAACGTGGCAAGGCAATAAGATAGATTTCCTTTTATTCACGAACAAAAAGTGAACAAATAAAATTCCAATCTGGTTCAAATAAAATGAGATTCCAAACAAGCTCAAATCGAACATGAAACACAAGCGCTTTCGCTCGGAATATTCCGAGCTTTCTCAAGTGAAACCATTCATTACTGACAACCTCTACTTAAATACACATGGCGAGTAAGTTCATTAATTTCCATTTACAGCTTTAAAGTAGCAGTTCCTGTTTACATAAAAACAACTTCTAAAATTCAAATGAGTTAAATAAATAAATAGATGAATAGTCATCCATAATCCAAATATTATTTGATGATTGAATGATTTTAATATATAATGTAGTATTTAATATTTGGATTATGGATGACTATTCATCTATTTATTTATTTAACTCATAATAAATAACTAATAAAGGAAATCTATCTTATTACCTTGCCACGTTTACTACCCTGCTAACACTGTAAAACTCTAAAAATGTAAGGTATGTTTCTGTGGAGGAGGGACAGAAAGTGCAACACATGAAAATTGTACTGTATTTTTTCGATTTTTTTTTTTTTTGCCAGTTGCTTGAGTTCTGGTTAACTGAGAGTTTACTGTACTTTAGAACCTACTCACATTATCTAAGCCTGCCATATCATGTTTGCCTGTATAAAAACTTTCTCAAACAGCATTCTACTTTACCACACCCTTTCACTTTCTAACTCCACTGCCACCTCTTATCAATGTACTCTCCCACTCAGCAACTCTTCACCTGCTATTACCTATCCTGTAGCTACTCACTCTGCCATCCATTCTTTCCCTATAATCCCATCTCTTTTTCATCATTCAAACTCTACCTTACATAAAATTAAACTATTCCCTCTGCCTACACTCCCCTCAAAAGTAAAACAAAAATCTACCTCCTAAATCACCACTTTAGTTCCATCAGAATACTCCTTACAAATCTGCTGCTATCAGGTGACATACATCCTAACCCTGGGCCTAACCACAGCTTCCGTCCCCCACCCTATCCATCAGACCCCCAAAACACTACCCATAGTACTTTTTCCCAGACTCCAACATCTACACCTACCAAACATCTATCTATTCCCTCAATGAACATTCAAAGTGTCATGAACAAAATCTCCCCCTTCCATGCTTGGATGTCCTTACACACCCCTGACATTTTATGCCTCTCCAAAACTTGGCTTAAGCCGCATATATCCAACACTAAAATACTTCTACCAGGCTATAATATCCTCCATCATGATAGGCTTAAAAACAAAGGCAGAGATGTAGCTATTCTTTACTCAAACCAACTCGCTCTTCACCCTCTCTCAGTCCCTACTCCTGACTTTCATCCAGCCAAAACTCTCATCGCCAACTGCCAATTAAACACTCATAAGAAATTAGCTATTGCATCCATTTACATCCCACAGGTAACAACATCTGAATCTTAGAACTCTTTCGCTCTTGGATCTCTCAAACCATCTAAAACTAGGTCTACTATACAGATACAAAAAAATCCTCACTAATTCTTCCAGACTTTTCCTTTCACAAGCCATCCTACTCCCCACACTACTTTATGCAGCCCCACACTGACTTTCCTCCAATCTAATCGTATGACTAAATTAGAACTGACCTATAACAAAATTGCAAGATTTGCCTCCGACCAACCGTATCACACTCATTACTGCATAGCCCTAAAAAACCTGCAGTGGCTGGAATTTCATTACCAAATTCTACTTTCCCAGCTTCTCATGACTCATTCTGTCGTACATCAACCATCATCCTGTCCCTCTCTATCTACTCTCATTCAACCCTACACCCCCAACTGTCCTCAACATAGCTCCCAACAGCACCTACTGCAAGTTTATAAGGCCAATACAAATATTGGCAAACTGCTCTACAGCTATTCAGTAGCTCATGCTTGGAATAAATTACCACTAAATGTCAGGTCTACCAACAACTCAAACACTTTTAAAATAGCACTAAAAGACAGCCCTCGTAAATCATGCTCATGCTTCTATAATGACCCAGCATAACCACTGTCAGCTAACTATCTCTTGTCTCTTGCCCTCTTAGCTCCTAATTTCTGTAATTGTTTTCACTGACTGCCTTTCTGTGTGTTATCCATCTCCATATACACTACACTTATAACTTTTCTGTTTCTCTTTTACTCTTGTCCTAACTTATGGCCTCTTGCTAAGGTTCTCTCCCAATCTATCCTTGCAATTTGTCCTCACTCTTCATCTCCTGTATATTCTACATTCTTATTGTGCTGTTTTTCTGTATGGATTTTACCTTTTTTACTTTTATTATATTTTTGTATTGTCCATGCTTTAGTTTGATACATTAACTTCCTGTTCACCTGTAAAAGTATATCATTAGTTGTTTATTAGCTGCTGTATTATTCTTGTATCACTTGTATCTACTAATCTTGTTATCTTTAGTGTTTGTCTTGTACTTTTGTATTGTAACTACTGACCTTCTTATTTTACTGTTTGTTTCATGCACTATTGCTTTTCTCCTCATGGTTCCACTGAAAGAGGGCTTCTGCCCAGTCGGACTAAACCGGTTAACAAATGTCAAATAAATGTTAAGTAAGTAAAATAAATAAATAAACTTACAGCTTAGATATATAACACACATACCAAATTTGCAGGTTGGATATATAACACACCTATCAGAATTGCAGCTTGGATATACAACACACCTAACAAACTTGCAGCTTACATATATAACACACCTACCAAACTTGCAGCTTGGATACTTTTAACTGTCACATATGAAGTTTTACAAAATCTGCAAATGCATGCAGAACTGTGTAAAAGAACAATGTGTGGACTTGTCTGTCATCTATTATATTTATATTCTTCTTTGTGTTTGTGAATCACTCAAGTCTGGTACTTAATGAAAGGTACATTTTACAATGCAAGCACAGACTTCTTCCTCAGGTTTCATGCTTAACTTTTCCATGATGAAAATTCTGAACACAGTTTACCCATGTAAAAACACAAATGCAGCAACCCTAGCTTGAACGTTATGGTGCTGATGTATTTAAGATCTGTGATAATGTTTAGTGGAGTGGGATTACTAAATGTAGCCTGGGTCACAGGGGAACAAAACATTATTGATGTTCTCTGTTTTTCTTCCTCTTTATCACTTCACTGCCACACAGAGAACTGTGTGATAGCAGTTCAGCTTTCTACAGTTTTCAGAAAAGAAATGTATTTTTCATATCAGGCAAACAGCTCATATATGGACAGTATATGAACATGTTATTTGCTTCAGCTCATTCAAGAGCAAGTGAAAGTGAGAGGTTGTATGTGCCTGATATTGTGTGTTGGTGTCGGCCATTTATCAGTCTTGTGATATATTTTATTTTTTCTTTGTAGCTTTCTTTGTTAAACATTTGCAGAGCTGATGGGGCTGCAGTGTGTATCATAAGAATGAAAGCACCAGTAAATGCGTGACTATAAGCCCCGAACTTCTTTTTTACCTTAGAAATGGAGATGGCCTGCTTTCAGTCTCTTCTGGTTGTAATGAATATACAGAATTTAATTTGTAAGCTGTGTGAGAAAAGGAGCTTTCTGTCAATGGATATGGGTTTCTTTACCAGTCAATAAAAGCTTACTTCAGAGCTAGGAACAAGTTTGACCTTTGACAAAGGTCTATTTTCCTAATTTAATAACTTGAGCTTTGGCCGGCTAACATCTACCTGAAATCAGCTGGACGTATAAATGAATTTAAGTACACTTTTATCTGCTGTTTTGCATATAGTACTGTATTTAATTTATGTATTTGTGTTTTTCACTGAATATTAACTCAGCTGAAGTTGTGGCTGTCTCTCTACAGAGTACTTTTTAGAATTTCTGTGTAGCCATTGATAGCAGTGGGGGGTAGTTTCAGTTCATCACTGACATTCTGTCTTGCCTTATATAAGTGGTACATTTTGAGTTATCTCTGCTTAATATCAGAGCTTTGGCCGGCTAACATCTACCTGAAATCATCTGGACGTATTAGTGAATTTAAGTACACTTTTATCTGCTCTTTTGCATATAGTACTGTATTTAATTTATTTATTTGTGTTTTTCACTGAATATTAACTCAACTGAAGTTGTGGCTGTCTCTCTACAGTTAGTTCCCTACCCACCCTCCCTTTTCTTGTTTTGGTGTTAATGTTGGTGACTTTGAAATTGCCCACCCCTCTTGTAGATTTGTATTTGGATACTCCTTCTGGGCCCATCTCATTTGCTCACTCAACTGAGTGCAGTGAGATCATATTCTGATTTCAGGCACTCCTACTGTGTACAAAGAGAGCATTTGGGAAGGACAACCCCTGTAGCCTCTTAATCCTGCTCTGTTCCCTCCCTCAAAAAAAAAAAAAAAAAAAAAAAATATATATATATATATATATATATATATATATATATATATATATATATACATATATTTTTAATACTGCTGCTCTTACTGTAGCTGTCTTAGTTGCTCTTCTGCGTGCTATCTGTTCAGTCGCTCTTACTCTGCACTTATTACTGCTTGTTAGTAGCCTTCTAATTTGTTTTTTAGTCATTTGTTAATTTAATTGCATTTATTTGAACTGTATTTGCCGTAGTGTTGCTACACACTCGGGTGTGCTGGTCTGCACTACAATTTGAATTGCATTTACTGCTGTTTTAGCTGCTTTTCTGTAACAAAAAAAAATTCTGAGCTTGTTTCCTGCCTTTCCTGTAACTAGTCAAGTCCAGATACAGACTTGCTGTATCCAAAACTGTTGGTAAGCTTCTGAGACCCCCCCCCCAAGCCTTTCTGTGTTGGAGGGAAGCCTTCTTGCTTATCAGTGGGAGTGGTAAGCACTAGGTAACCTATCTACCATGGGAAGAGTGTGTTTTGGCCTTGAAATTGTAGTTCATTGGCCATTTGGGCAGTTTTTCCATCTCTTTCTACTTTTTGGTTAAAAGCCTGTTTTGCGTTTGGTCCCTGCCTATCCTATAACTAGTGTAGTCCAGGTACAGATTTGCTGGATCCAAGACTGTTGGTAAGCTGCTGAGCCCCCCCCAAGCCCTTCTGTGTTGGAGAGAAGCCTTCTAGCTTATCAGTGGGAGTGGTAAGCACTAGGTAACCTATCTACCACAGGAGGAGTGGTTTCTGGCCCAGAAATTATAGTTTATTGGCCGTTTGGGAAGCTTTTCTATCTCTTTCAACCTTCTGATTTAAAAGTCTGTGTTTGCACTTGTTTCCTGCCTTTCCTGTTACTAGTCTAGTCCAGGTACAGATTTGCTGTATCCAGGACTCTTTGTAAGCTTCTGAGCCCCCCAAGCCTTTCTGTGTTGGAGGGAAGCCTTCTAGCTTATCAGTGGGAGTGATAAGCATCAGGTAGCCTATCTACCACAAGAGGAGTGGTCCCTGGCCCAGAAATTGTAGCTATTGTCTGTTTGAGCAGTTTTTTTCCATCTCTTTCAACTTTCTGGTTTGAAAGCCGCACTTGTGCCTGTTTCCCACCTTTCCTATAACTAGCCTAGTCCAGTTACAGAGTTGCTGTATCCAGGATTGTTAGTAAGCTTCTGAGCCCCCCAAGCCTTTCTGTGTTGGAGGGGGAAGCCTTGTAGCTTATCAGTGGGAGTGGTAAGCACTAGGTAGCCTATCCTCCACGGGAAGAGTGAGTTTTGGCCCAGAAATTGTAGTTTATTTGGCCGTTTGGGCAGTTTTCCATCTCTTTCAACTTGCTGGTTTAAAAGCCTATGTATGTACTTGTTCCCCGCCTTTCCTGTAACTAGTCTAGTCCAGGTACAGATTTGCTGTATCCAGGACTCTTTGTAAGCTTCTAAGCCCCCCAAGCCTTTCTGTGTTGGAGGGAAGCCTTCTAGCTTATCAGTGGGAGTGGTAAGCATTAGGTAGCCTATCTACCACAAGAGGAGTGGTTCCTGGCCCAGAAATTGTAGCTATTGGCCGTTTGGTCAGTTTTTTTTCCATCTCTTTCAACGTTCTAATTTAAAAGCCGCACTTGCGCTTGTTTCCCACCTTTCCTGTAACTAGCCTAGTCCAGATACAGAGTTGCTGTATCCAGGATTGTTGGTAAGCTTCTGAGCCCCGCAAGCCTTTTTGTGTTGGAAGAATGCTTCTAGCTTATCAGTGGGAGTGGTAAGCACTAGGTAGCCTGTCTGCCATGAGAGGAGAGGTTCTTGGCCCTGAAATTGTAGTTTATTGACCATTTGGACAGTTTGCCCATCTCTTTCAACTTTCTGGTTTAAAAGGCCACACCTGCGCTTGTTTCCCATCTTTCCTGTAACTAACTTACTGGGTAGCACTAGAAAACCTTAAACTGATACAAGCCTTCTAGCTTAGAAGCGAGACTTTGGAGTGATTAAGTATCAGTTTTCTGTACTTTCTTGCTGTACTTAACTGTTTTCTGCCTGAACGCAGATTTTTCAGTGTTTATTGTGATTTAAAAGCTTGTTTGTTTCACATCTTGTACTTATTTGACTGCCTGCACTTTTAAAAAGTTGTTTTCTGTTTAAAAAATGTGTTTAACTGTTGTAGACTACACACTAAAGTGCAATAGCCTTTTCTGATCGTTTGTAGTCGTTTAAAGCTGTTTTAAGTGTATTTTTTACTGTTTTTGCCTTATCTTTTCAAAAAAACAAAAAAAAAACAAAAAATTCCTTGTTTCCCGCTTTTCTAACCTAGTATAGTCAAGTTTTCAGGCTAGTGCTGAATTTAGGGCTGTGATACTAGTTTCTGAGTTGCCCGTACCTTACTTGGATAGAGGGAAGTTTTTCTGTTCACCTGTGAGAGAGGGGAGCTTTGAGCAACCTATCTGTCCCTGGAGGAGTGGTTCCAGCCCAGAAGTTAGTAGTTTATTGACCATTTGGGCTAATTTCTCTCTCTTTCATTTCTCTACTATAAAAACCGCATTTGCACAGCTTTGTGCATCAGGCAGTGCCGGTTAGCTACGGTTAAATTATTCTCGGCTCCACTAAGTCTCCTCTTCAGTTTTTCTCTTGAAACTAGTCTAATTCTCAACCTAAGCATTCAAAAAGCATCTTACAGCCCAGCACTTGCTCAGACCTAATAGCAAGCACTAATATACGCTGACATTGATTGCCCAGCAGGGCAAGGCTCTTTATTCACCCCTCACCAACCAAGCGACTAAGCAGCTCACCCTACTATTCAGGCATGACCAAAGGGCAACTTCAGGTGCACTCTCCAGTCCAGCTGGTGAATCTGGGTATCCTGAGGCAATGTTACAACTGCCTCATGTACACAGAAAACACTCTCCTCCTGCCACAAAACACTAACGTATGCAAGAGATGCAATTATACAGCCAAACTGGAAGCTAAGGTGTCTCCAAACAAGACTGGAACAGACAGTTAAGAGGAAAAGGTTAACACTTACACCACACCTCCAGCTGCACACAGACCTACTAAAACAGCACTGGCAAAAAATACACATAAATATACAAAATCATACTCGGAGGCTCTGGATGCACAAGCCAGTGCATTTCTTTGTGCCGGTCCCAAGCCTGGATAAATGGGGATGGTTGCGTCAGGAAGGGCAGCCGGCGTAAAACTTCACCAAAACATTTCATGCAGTCACCAAGAAAAAATGTTATACCGGATCGGTCGGGGCCCAGGTTAACAACGACCACCACCAGTACTGTTAGCCTACAGGGTGCTGGCGGAAATTGTGCTACTGTTGGCCGAAGGAGGAGAAGAGGCGGAAGACATGGGCCGAAGGCAGGAGGAGAGGAGAAAGGCTAGGACTGTGGTAGTGAGGGTCGGAACTTTGAATGTTGGCAGTATGACTGGTATAGGGAGAGAGCTAGCTGATATGATGGACAGAAGGAAGGTTTGTATATTGTGTGTGCAAAAGACCAGATGGAAGGGGAGTAAGGCTAGGTGTATCGGAGGTGGGTTCAAATTGTTTTATCATGGTGTGGATGGGAGGAGAAATGGCGTAGGAGTTATTCTGAAGGAACAGTATGCTGAGAGTGTTTTGGAGGTGAAAAGAGTGTCGGATAGAGTGATGTTTATGAAGCTGGAAATTGATGGTGTAATGATGAATGTTGTTAGTGCGTATGCTCCACAAGTTGGGTGTGCAGTGGATGAGAAAGAAAAATTTTGGAGTGAATTGAATGAAGTGGTGATGACTGTACCCAAGGGTGAGAGAGTGGTGATTGGAGCAGATTTCAATGGGCATGTTGGTGAAGGGAACAGAGGGGATGAGGAAGTGATGGGTAGGTATGGTGTTAAACAAAGGAATGCAGAAGGTCAGATGGTAGTGGATTTTGCGAAAAGGATGGACATGCCTGTGGTGAATACGTATTTTAAAAAGAGGGAGGAGCATAGGGTGACATACAAGAGTGGAGGAAGATGCACACAGATGGATTATATCTTATGTAGGAGGGCCAGTTTGAAGGAGATTGGAGACTGTAAAGTGGTGACCGGAGAAAGTGTCATTAGGCAGCATAGGATAGTGGTTTGTAGGATGACATTGGTTATCAAGAAGAGGAGGAGGAGTGTGAGGGCAGCACCAAGGATCAAGTGGTGGAAATTGAAAAAGGGTAATTGTGAGGTGGAGTTCAAGGATGAGTTAAGGCAGGCACTAGGTGGCAGTGAAGAGTTACCAAATAGCTGGGTAACTACAGCAGAGCTAGTAAGGGAGATGGCTAGAAAGGTGCTTGGTGTCACATCTGGACAGAGGAAGGATGACATGGAGACATGGTGGTGGAATGAGGAAGTACAGGAGAGTATACAGAGAAAGAGGTTGGCAAAGAAGAAGTGGGATTGTCAGAGAGATGAAGAAAGTAGACAGGAGTATAAGGAAATGAGGTGCATGGCAAAGAGAGAGGTGGCGAAGGCTAAGGATAAGGCATATGAAGAGTTGTATGAAAGGTTGGAGACTAAGTAGGGAGAAAAGGACCTGTACCGATTGGCTAGACAGAGGGACCGAGCTAGGAAAGATGTGCAGCAGGTAAAGGTGATAAAGGATAATGAGGGAAACATACTCACAAGCGAGGAGAGTGTGTTGAGGAGATGGAAAGAGTACTTTGAGGGGTTGATGAATGAAAAGAATGAGAGGGAGAGAAGGTTGGATGATGTAGGGATAGTGAATCATGAAGTACAATGGATTAGCAAGGAGGAAGTAAAGATAGCTATGAAGAGAATGAAGAATGGAAAGGCTGTTGGCCCAGATGACATACCTGTGGAAGCATGGAGGTGTTTAGGTGAAATGGCAGTGGAGTTTTTAACCAGATTGTTTAATGAAATCTTGGAAAGTGAGAGGATGCCTGAGGAATGGAGAAAAAGTGTTTTGGTACCGATTTTTAAGAATAAGGGTGATGTGCAGAGCTGTAGTAACTATAGAGGGATAAAATTGATCAGTCACAGCATGAAGTTATGGGAAAGAGTAGTGGAAGCAAGGTTAAGAAGGGACGTGATGATTAGTGATCAGCAGTATGGTTTCATGCCAGGAAAGAGCACTACAGCACTACAGATGTGATCTTTGCTCTGAGAGTCTTGATGGAGAAGTACAGAGAATGTCGGAAGGAGTTGCATTGTGTTTTTGTAGACTTAGAGAAAGCATATGACAGGGTGCCTAGAGAGGAGTTGTGGTATTGTATGAGGAAGTCAGGAGTGTCAGAAAAGTATGTAAGAGTGGTACAGGATATGTACGAGGGTAGTGTGACAGAGGTGAGGTCTGCGGTGGGAGTGACGGATGCATTTAAGGTGGAGGTGGGGTTACATCAAGGATCAGCTCTGAGCCCTTTCTTATTTGCAATGGTGATGGACAGGTTGACAGACGAGATCAGACAGGAGTCCCCGTGGACTATGATGTTTGCAGATGACATTATGATCTGTAGTGAGAGTAGGGAACAGGTTAAGAAGACCCTGGAGAGATGGAGATATGCTCTAGAGAGAAGAGGAATGAAGGTCAGCAGGACTAAGATGGAATATATGTGTGTGAATGAGAGGGAGGATAGAGGAATGGTGAGGATGCAAGGAGTAGAGGTGGCGAAGGTGGATGAGTTTAAATACTTGGGTCAATAGTTCAGCGTAATGGTGAGTGTGGAAGAGAGGTGAAGAAGAGAGTACAGGCAGGATGGAGTGGGTGGAGAAGAGTGTCAGGAGTGATTTGTGACAGACGAGTACCTGTAAGAGTGAAAGGGAAGGTCTACAAGAGGGTAGTGAGACCAGCTATGTTATATGGGTTGAAGACAGTGGCATTGACAAAAAGGTAGGAGTTTGAGCTGGAGGTGGCAGAATTAAAGATGTTAAGATTTGCACTGGGTGTGACGAGGGTGGACAGGATTAGGAATAAGTCTATTAGAAGGTCAGCCCAGGTTGGAAGGTTTGGAGACAAAGCCAGCGAGGCACGATTACGTTGGTTTGGACATGTGCTGAGGAGGGATGCTGTGTATATTGGGAAAAAGATGCTAAGGATGAAGCTACCAGGTAACAGGAAAAGAGGAAGGCCTAAGATAAGGTTTATGGATGTGGTGAGAGAGGACATGCAAGTGGTTGGTGTGACAGAGCAAGATGCAGAGGACAGGAAGAAATAGAAACAGGTGAGCTGCTGTGGCGACCCCTAACGGGAACAGCCGAAAGAAGATGATGATGATGATACTCGGAGGCTCTAAATAAAAACCTGCAAAAGCATCAGAGACCTCCAAAGCAGACACCCAAACAACCTGCACTTCCTGTCACAAACCAGACAGCACATAAAACACAAAATCAGTGTGCCGCACAATCACAGCCCTTAAGGTGAAATAACATTCCCTAACACACTAGTAATAGGTGACTCTATAGTCAGGCACACTGACGTCCCACTCACTAGGCTGGACAAGCAGAAGGTTACTGTTAGCTGCCTGTCGGGAGCCAGAATCCGCCACATAACACAAGCACTCAGGTCACTCCAGAACAAGTACAAATATGACTCTGTCATTGTTCATGTTGGTGTGAATGACCTGAGACGTACCTCCCTGAATTACATGAAAAGAGACACGGAAGAGCTATCTGATCATGCAGCCCAGGATGGTATGACCCTGACCCTGAGTAGCATCCTGCCCTCACCAAAAATTATACCTCAGTATAAAGAAAAAATGATCAATTTCAACAATTGGCTAAGCTTTTGGTGTCATTCAAAGGGGATCCAGTGTCTGTCAGCCTGGAACGACATGCTTGACAAGCTGCATTGCTTCACAAGAGATGGCTTGCACCTGTCATCCCTAGGCTTTTGAATACTGGCCAAGGCTGTTGCTGCCCCCATAGTGCCTTTTTAGGCAAGGCTCAAAAGTCAAACCCACCACCGTCAACAGCACAATTAACAAAAAACTGAAACTGAGGGTTATGCTACTCAACGCCAGGAGTTTAAATCTCAAAATGCAAGCGCTCGAAGCACTCCTCAGTATGGAGAACGTCGACGTCTGTGCAGTAACTGAAACCTGGTTCAATGCTCCAGAGAGCACTCCAGCACTACCAGGCTACAACTCATACCACACATTTCTGCCACAGAACACAGACCGAAACACAAAAGGAGGGGTTGTATCCATATTCATCAAGGATACCTACACCTCCAGGTTAGTGGCGCAGCATGATACCTCTGAGATCATCCATGTGCAACTAACATCGGGCAAATCTGCAATGCAAATTGTGGCCTGCTACAGATCACCCTCCATGACCCAGGATCACCACTTCACCTTTCTGGTGACACTGAAGACACATGAAGGTCCTACCAAACACCCTGATATTGGGCGATTTCAATTACCCTACCATTCACTGGGAAAACTACTCGAGTACAAATTCCCAGGCCCAACGCTTCCTAGAATTCATCAACTCAAATGCCCTGGATCAGCTGGTAAACTCCCCTACCAGAGGTGAAAACATATTGGACCTGGTCATCACCAACATGGGCGACAGGTGTTCCACACCGCAGGTCAACCCGTCACTGGTTAGATCAGACCATAAACTAATCACTCTGGATGTCCACACCCCACCGCCACCCCCAACTAAGGAAAGCACAGTAAAAAACTTTTCTAAAGCAAACTTCACCTTACTTAAGACAGAGGTGGTAAGTTTCACAGCCCTCACGCTAAAGGATAATGCTGCCCAAGATGCAGAAACCTTTACAAATGCACTCTATGAGCACCTACAAGGATGCATGGATCATGCCATCCCTTGCGAAACCAAGACTCACTCCTCTAAGAGAAGGAAACCAGTTTGGTGGACCCCTGCAATAAACAGGCTATACAATAGAAGGAGGAAACTAGTTCAGAAAAAAACAAATCCAAATAAGGAAAGACATCCCTGATCTGTATCAGTAAGAAACTAAGGTCCCTCATGAAATCATCCAAGGCTAACATCGAAAGAAAAATAGCCAAGGATTCAAAAGATAACCACAAAGCCTTATTTAGCTATGTTAAGAATCTAAGTGGCAACTCGCAGATATGCACTGAACTAGTGCAAAATAGCACAAAATATACTGAACCTACTGATATTGCCAACATTCTGGCAGATAGAATCAATGCAAACTTCACCCCCCTCTCACCTCCAAAAGGGCCCACAACAATACCGGAAAAGTGTAGTGTCCCAAAAATCACAGACGCACAGGTGAAAACAGCCCTTTCAAAAGCCAAAAACACAGCGTCAATGGGACCAGATGGTGTCTCAGACTGCGTCTTGCACGAACTACAGAACGAACTAACCCCCCCACCTAAACACGCTGCTCAACCTCAGTCGCTCCACAGGCTACGTGCCCATAGAATGGCACACAACAACGGTTATTCCTCTCCACAAAGGAGGGGCCATAACTGACCCTGGTAACTGTCACCCCATAAGCCTGACTAGCCTGGTCTGCAAGGCTATGGAGCGCATCATCATGGAACTCATTAACAAAAACATTGTGAACCTCCAAACACTTGACCCTGACCTAGTTCGGCTTTGTTAAGGGCAGATCATGCCTACTAAACCTGGTTGACTTCTTCAAGACAGTCACCAAGGCCATAGACGAGGGAAAGGTGGTTCACACAGCCTACCTTGACCTCGCCAAGGCTTTCGACACCATTCCCCACTTGGGTATTACAGAAAAACTCACCAGCCTGAACATAAACCCCTACATCACGAGATGGGTTGCCAACTGGCTTACAGACAGAACTCAGACGGTAAGAATAGCGGGCTCCAGGTCACAAGTGGTGTCCCGCGAGGCTCGGTCCTGGGACCCCTACTGTTTGGCATATACTTCTCAGAAGTACAGGCAAACACAGAAGGATTATGGCTAACCAAGTTCACCGATGACTGTAAACTGGGAGCCATAATTGACTACCCGGCTGACACGGATATCCTCCAGAAGGGCCTTACTGAGACGGACACCTGGTGTCAAAGTCATGGCCTCAAGCCAAATGCCAAAAAATGCATAGTCATCCCATTTGGGAAAAACAAAACACCCACGAATTACCACATAGGTGGCAGCCCCTTTATTACAGAAGAGGTAATAAGAGATCTGGGGACCCAGTTAGATAGTAATCTTTCCTTTGAAAATCATATTGCCAAAGTAGTTAGGAAATCCTTCTATGTGGCCCATCTAATTACCAAAGGGTTTGCATCTAGAAATAAAGAGGTTATAGTGCCCCTCTACTCGTCATTCATTAGACCCATCATAGAGTACAATGCTTCATTTGGGATGTACCTCACAAGACGCTTCCAACAGCTGGAAAGACCACAAAGGTACCTCACCAAGAGGATTACTGGCCTCAAACATATGTCCTATGCAGCCCGACTGAAAAAACTCCGGCTATACTCAGTGGCATATCGTTTACTCAGAGGTGATCTCTGCCTGACTTACAAAGCCATGTCCAACTCTTAATTGATGGACATGCTCCACCTAAAGAAATCCAAGTCACTGCGAGCCACGCGCTCTAGTGAGCTAAACCTCGCCACAACAATAAATAGAACATGCTGAAGGGGTAGATTCCTGTCACAGAGACTCCTCATGCTTTGGAACAAAATTCCAAATTACATCAGGCAGAACCCCTTACTAACACTCTTCAAGAGAAACCTTGACGAGTGGATGGGTAACAGAAAATACACCCCTAGGATCACTTCATTGGCTCTGCTTGACAGAGGATCAGTTAATTAATCAATGGGGCGGCAAAAGTTGACACACTCTGGCTAGGCTTATAAATGCCCTCGGGCAGATAGCTTAGTACCTACCTATGAACCTAGGAACTTTTTCACCATCAGAAATATTCTGTCCTTTCTTTACATGAAGTAAGGTCCTCACCAATGCTGTGAATTGTTTTAACAATAATTATTGATTTAATAAATATATGTATTTATGTATAAATTATTTATTAGAAGTAGTGTGATGTACAGGTTTTATAGATTCATTTTATTGATGGAAACTCACTGGGTTAGTAATATAAATGGAAGATAGATTTAAGTCTATATAATTGCTAGGTGATAGTTTTGCCACTAGAGGGCAGTATAACATGAGTAGTATTTAGTTTTATTCTTCATGACACAAGAAATTAATGCATTTAATAGAATTTATATATTTTTTTTATTAATTCTAGATGGAATGATCATGTTATAGTAAACTCAAGTATAGGGTAGCGTTTTAATATGATTAAGAAACAGTTAAGTATAGGCAGTTTTCATGAAAAATAATGGTGTAGAATGTTTTTGAATACACGTCTTTAAGCACAGTTTTGCATATTTTATTGGTTATTGTTTTTAGTTTTATTGGTTGATTTAATGTAATACATATATAAAGGGTGTTATCAAGAAGATGGCATTATCTGAAGAAGTGCTTGGAAAGGACGAAAAACGCTGTGAACAAGTTAAGCGTTTTAGTTCTGGTGAATTATTTGTGCTCCTGATTGTTTTTGAGTGTTTTAAATACATTTATTCGTCTGATTCCTGGGTTAGCTTACATTCTATACATCCTGTACCTCCACAATGCCTTTCTTTATTTGTTTTGGTTGTGGCGTAGAGTTTCTGCGAGTTTTTGCACTAGTTCTTTTCACTGTCTGCTTAAACTGATATTGACAAACAGTAACAGTTTTAACTTTCAAGATTCATAAGTGAGAGTCAGAACAGCTTGACTTAATACGCAAAAATGAGGGCTCACATATAAAAGCCCAAGATCGCAGAATTTTCCATTTTCTTGGAGGTATAATGCATGGAAATGTTAACAACTGTTGCTGTCCAGGCCAAGCCCTTCAAATTGTATAATAGTAAAGACAGACTGGGCCACAGGATACCAAACAATCAAAAGTAAGTAATGCAGGTGTATAGTTCAGCAGCCTCTATCTACACTCTGTACAAAATCACTAGGTAGTAAAGACTTCAATTGACCAAATGGGATGTAACTGTTACATAACAAGGCATAACTGACACCATCACAAGCACACTAACAAACAGAACAGTCTGTATGGCAGGAGGCAGTAGGCCTGCATTAACCCAATTTATTTAAGTAATGTAAATATAGGTGAAGTGTATGGTACTGTACATCCAGATACCTTAAGGCAGCTCACCCCTGATACCCCCACATTTTGTAACAGCCTAGGTTATTTATGGTGCATCCCTCCGACTTAATAATACAGGGCCATATACCACTGTTACATACACTGGCCTCTAGAGTGCATAAGGGCACACATGTATTGTGTAGGTGAAGCACACACATATATGGCTCCAGCCCCACTGTATGCAAGGGGGATACAACAGCAGTGGTCTGATGGCAGCAATGGCAGTGTGATATACTCACAGCCCACTACAGAACAACCCCTGACAGCATGTCATACGGGCCAAGCTTGGTATGTAGGTGGAGGACAGAGGCTAGAACACAGGCCCATATGTGGAAAACTGTTGCCATACACTAAGCAAGTCGCTGGTGTTACAGGATAGTCTGCAACATACCCTTAGTCAGGGAATTGAGGTTAGAAACATAAGTGGATGTAGAGGACTGTGATGTTAAT
This sequence comes from Protopterus annectens, assembly GCF_019279795.1. Classification (NCBI taxonomy): domain Eukaryota; kingdom Metazoa; phylum Chordata; order Ceratodontiformes; family Protopteridae; genus Protopterus; species Protopterus annectens. The sequence goes on along the minus strand of NC_056741.1, from coordinate 565,973,804 downwards.
GAGTGGTATCAATGTGTGTATGTTAACAAGTGTGATGCCGGATGGGGTAACACATGGACATATTTATTTATTTTTTTTTATTTTACATTTGTTAACCGGGGGTGTCTGACTGAGCCGAAAAGGCCCTTTTTCAGCAGAGGCCTGGGGAGAAAAGCTCCACAAAGAAAAATTACAGACACATTTAGTTATTTAGACATAATCAGTATACACACAAATTACAAGAGACATGTTTTTACAGTGGTATGCGGCACAAACAGTTACAGTGGAGAGAACAATCAAAAAAGATATTAATTTTAAAAATAAAGGTAAGTAATAGATTTGTGGTGTACAGCTGAACTTTGGAATGTAGGTAGAATGCATACATAGTACACAGGTACAGTACATACATTGTAGATTAGCCAGTGTTTGTGAGTAAGATTGAAAAACTATTGTAAATTGCTCTAGATTTAGTATGCATATGTTATCCGCTTTCACTAGCCTGGGGAGCAATCATGGCACTGCCAACTTTGCTTGAGATGTTGCCTGATGAGGTCTTTAAAGGAGGCTTTGGATGTGTTTTGAATGCTAGTAGGGACAGAGTTCCATTTTTTAGCCACCGAACTACTATATAGTGCATCTCCAAAGCTATTGTAGCTGTTGGTGACTTCTAGTAGTAGTTTGCTTGATGATCTAAGAGGCCTTTTGGCTGAGTGATGTTGTACTAGGTTTTGAGGGCAGGACACTTATTGGGAGGTAATAGATAGAATGAAAGAGGCAGAGCTGATTGTAGGTTAGGAGGTTGGGCAGTTCAAGCCAGTGGAGCTGTCTCAAAGCAGTACAGTGATGAGTTCTATATGAGCAATTTGCAGCAAAATGGGCAATTCTGTTATAGCAAGCTTCCATTTTGCTTAGTTCAGTTTTGTTGAGATTAGTCAGAATGGGAGATGCATAGAGTAGGGTGGATATAAGTTGGGAGCGAGCAATGGCTGATCTTGTGTTGTTGGTAAGAAATGGTTTGATACGGTAGAGTGACCCCAGTTTGGCATGTACTTTTTAATAGTTAAGTTCAGATGACTATCAAATTTTAGGTGGGAGTCTATGGTTATTCCCAATAGCTTAGCCTGTGCCACTGGAGCAATTGGAGTAGCATTTGTGGAGTAGATAGTGAATTGACTGTTAGTGTTTTTGTTAGAACTGGTTATAATCATAAGCTGAGTTTTCTTTGGATTGAGGATAAGTTGGGCTTTGGTAAGGTAGTTTTCAACGTCAGAGAATGCTAGTTGAGTTGTTTGCAGGAGGGTGGGAATGTTTTGTGCAGCACAGATTAAGGTAGTGTCATCTGCATACTGAATTATAGATGCATGCTGTGTGGAGGTCATTTGTGAAGACTGTGAATAGTAGTGGTCCTAAGATAGAACCCTGTGGGACTCCTATAGTTATGGGCAGCTGAGGAGAGAGAACTTTCCCATTTCACAGCTTGGTACCTGTCAGTTAAGTAGCTTTGGAACCAGGTAAGAGTGGAATTAGATAGATGATATTGGTTTAGTTTGTTTAGCAGGATTTGGTGTGAGACTGTGTCAAATGCTTTGGACATATCCAAAAAAAGAGTTGACACTTGCAGGCCTTCATTTTTGAGACAGTTTACTGTGTCTGTGAGTTGTAGTGGTACTATGGGCAGGTCTGAAACCATGCTGAGTAGGTGACAGGATGTTGCAGTCTAGGAGATAGTTTAGCATCTGGGTATGGATGCATTTTTCTAGGATTTTGGCCAGGGGGGAGAGTAAAACAATGGGTCTGTAGTTATTAAGTTCAGTGGAGGTCCCGCCTTTATGTATGGGTGTAACATAGGATATTTTCCAGAGTTTGGGCACGTAGTTTTCAACAATTGATCTGTTTATGAGAGTGGAGACTGGGATAGCAATAGCATCTGCTGTAAGTTTCAAGAAATAGCTGGGGAGTAGGTCGGCTGCTGTTGATGAGGATTTTAGTTTGGAGAGCATGCTTTTGATTGAAGTGGTGGAAACTGTTTTGAGGGTAAAGCTAGTATTAGAGTTATTTGTGTTGGGGGGGATAGTGAGGAAGGAACTGTCCTGTGATACTAAGGATAGAATTGAGTTCACAAAGTGGGAGTTGAATTGTGTTTCGATGGGAAATTTAGTGTCAGAGTGGTTGGTTTGAGGGTAGCCTTTTGGGTGGATTTTAGTAGCTGGTTTACATTTTGCCAAAATTTTTGCGGGTTGTGTTGGTATTTAGTTTGTAATGTTGTGTAGTAGGATTTTTTGTCCAGCCTAATGCATTTTTTGCACGGTTGCGCAGTTCTTGGTACTTAGTTAGGCTTTGTGTTTCTTTGTTTTTTTCATAGTAACGCCAGGCATTGTCTCTGGACTTGAGGATTTGTTTGGTTTCTTTACTGAGCCAGGGGTTTGTAGAGGTTCTAACCTTGATTTTGCGCAATGGAGCGACAGTGTCTAGGTGTTGTAGAAATGTTTTGTTGAAATATGCTACAGCCTGGTCAAGTGGGAGGGTTTTTAGGGGGGTCCAGTCACAGTTACACAGTAAAGTGTAGAGGACCTCAGGAGAGAATTTTTTTGTGTTTCTAGTGGATATATAGTTAGTGGTTTTGCATATGCTTGTTCTACTACGTATAAAGTATATTATGTTGTGGTCACTTAAGGTGTCTGGGAGACTGCCTGTGTAAGGGTACAATGTGGGGTTGCTAGTTAGGACCCAATCAAGGATGGATTCCCTTTTAGATTTTTTATCACACCTAGTTGGAATTTGGACTAGCTGCTGGTAGCCATGGAGATTTATTAGATTACTTGGTGGTTCTGATATACAGGTGAACCAATCTAGGTTGAAGTCCCCCAGAATAAGGGTTTCTTGTGAGTATGTGGAAGAACACCAGGATAAGAAGTCTTCAAGGCTAGCAGGTGTATTACCAGGTGGAATATAGATCACAATTGTGGTGATGACCTTTTTAGGGTGAAGTTGAAGTTGTGAGATAAGTATGTCCCAATTATTGGGGGAGGAGTAGGAGTTTGGTAATTGACGGACAGTTAAGTTGGACTTGTAGAGTAAGGCATTTCCACCCCCTTTACGAAGTGGTCTGTCTTGTCTAATGATATTGTAGCCGGTAGGGAGAACTTCCGAGTTAGCTATGTTTTTATTTAGCCAGGTTTCTGTTAAAGCAACTATGTCTGGGGAGTAGTGTGCTATTGTGGCCTGGAGTTCAGGTATTTTATTTTTGATACTTCTAATATTAATATTTAGCATTAAAAGATGGTTGGTTTTGCTGCTGTTGTTGATTTGCCCAGGGATGAAGAAAGTGGGGGTGTTATGTTCTGACATTTGTGTTTGAGCAGTTTGTGTTGGACAGGATGGATATGGGCCTAGGTTGGGGTGGATATCCCCACTTATGGTGAGCCTGGAGTTAAAATGGTTATACAGATGTTGGAGTTTGGTGAGGAGTGTGGTTATGCATGTACACAGTTCTGCCATGTTGCTTCCCTACACAGGTGTTTATGGACAGCTGCAGTAGGAATGAGAGCATATGTGTTTAGTTCTGAATTGGTCCGTTATGTAGTTCTTGAATAAGTGTGGGCAGATATTATTATAATGTGTGGTGTCTGTGCATGAGAGTGCATAATGCAGTGTTGTGCTACTACGTTTAGGGATATTGCTAGAGTGGGATACATGAACTCGATACAGCTATATACATGGGACTGTCTGTAAAGCCATGGACAGGTAGGTATTATGGAGGTGTGTGTGTGTGTGTGTGTGTGTGTGTGTGTGTGTGTGTGTGTGTGTGTATTGTTAGGCAGTGCTGTACAGGTTTTAAAGTGCGTTTATTGTTCTCCCCCACAGGTGGTGAGGTGGGTCAGGGTCCCTCCTGCATGCAATCTGATGTAGGTGTCCATACAGACACCAGTGATGATGATGATGATAGTAATGTTGAGGCACAGGTGGGGTTGTCAGGGGCCAACACTGCGCCAACATTTGGCATCCCCCTTTTAGCCACCTGACCCCCACACACAGTTTCAGTGTCTATACGCACCCCATCACCAGTGGCCATAGTGGAGGGACAGCTGGCATTCAGTGGCAGTGCACAGGAAAGTGTGGTAACCATGCCTACTGTGTCTGGTCAAAGCAGGCATAGCTGGATATATGGCAGGCCACCACATAGGCAGATGTCCCAGGGTGCTCATGGTAGGGCTGCTGGATATCATGCCCCTGGCAGAGGCAACATAGCTGCTACCAGCAGAAGCATGTTTTAGGCTGTCATGGCGGTGCAGGCACATATATAACATTTCCACAGACAGGCCCTGAGGCTGCAGAAGGCTGATGTCACATTTTCAAATGACAACGCCCATGAACTGGCTGGTGCCATCCGTGGATTAACTGAGTTCATGGATAGATGGTCTGGTGAGATGATGGCCCTCATCAACCATGGTCTGTCTGCGCTTGAATGTGTGGTGGGAGTGCAGCGACATCTGTGTGGACATAGCCTAGCAACGCCAACAGCTGGTATTCAACGTGGATATGGTAGGACACCAAGGGGCTCCCGAAGTGGCAGTAGCAGCCCTGGCAGTGCAGGGGGTGTGCTGTCCCCGCCATACCACAGCAAGCCATGTGCACATGGTCCTGGCCAGTCCCAGGAGGGACCTGGTACCAGCGGACAAATGTCATCAAAAGGTGAAAGTAGCACATCGAGGCCTATACATGGACATGCCTGCGGAACACCTGGCAGGCACAGTCCATGCGTCCGTGGCTGGAGGCAGTGAACTGAACACCCTGCCAGGTATGGTCTGCAGCTGTCCATAAGCACCTGTGTAGGGCAGCAACATGGCAGAACTGTGTACATGCATAACCACACACTATGCAAACACACCTAGGGCAACACCATACCTACACACACCACATCATCTCAGCCAGCTCCCCAGAGTACACCCCTCACCCGCACACATGGTGTCAAGTGTATGGCCCACCCTCAGCCTTTGGCAAACCAACACCACACCCTGTGCATATGATGATACCTGTGCCCCATCCCTGTCATTAATACCATCGATGCAGGGACAGACTGATAGAGTTCTGATGCACACGGTGGCTGTACAACAGTGTACCACCACTTATAGCTGTTAGTAACACTGGTTGGTTGTGGTCACTATAATGTTATCCAATTGTGTTGCAGGTGTACATGTGTCAGCACTAGGATGCCCTGTGCATATGATGATACCTGTGCCCCATACCTGTCATCCATACAATCGATGCAGGGACAGGCTGATATGGCTCTGATGCACACGGTGACTGTACAGCAGTGTACCACAGTACTGCAGTGTAACATGTTGTAGGGAGCAGAGTGTGAGGCATATTTGGCAGGTAGTGTAGCCATCCAGCAATGATGCCTTATAGCTGTTAGTAACACTGGTTGATTGCAGTCCCTATAATGTTATCCATTTGTATTGTAGGTATACATGTGTCAGCATGAGGATGGTCTGTAGTCATATTCCAGAACGGGGTATGTCACTGTGCTGACACCATGGCTGTGACATATCTGGGGTAGAGTCGAAAACATTTCACAGGTTATTAAACTGGTTATTGCCTGTGCCACATGGACAGGTGGCCCACTGAGGCATGTATACCCTGCAACCTGATGTAGACCCATCCACATACACGCACACTGTTACTTGCCAACACTGGAACTAGACCCCTACCTAGCTATGTCATGATACTGATGTGTGTGGCTTACATTGCACACACCACACAGTGTTTAGGGTGAGGTGTGTCCCAGGTTACATGGTACATGCAGAACATCCCCCGACATGTACAGTATGCTAATGGGGGATGTAATGGGTGTATTTGGATGATACGCAGTGTGTCATACCATCATATACACATTTACAGACATGTAACAGCCAGACACACATCTCAGATACCAGGGCCTATCGCTGCTAACTAACTTGACCATGTCTCCAATGTGTTACAGGTAGGCTGCACACATCACATGCATAACTGGCTTGGATTGTGGTAACAGTTACCTGTATGATTGATGGTGACAATGGTAACCATAACGTGGTACATGGGACATATACCTGGTGTACCTTGGTGTAATAACAGTGCACACAGCACCCACATCCCACACTGGATAGTGTACTCCCCAAAACCCATGATGACACTCTGCCACACCCACCATCACACATTGACCGCGGCTGTGATACAACCCATAATATACCCCAACATTGGTACTACAGGGATATGCATCTCATGCACCTCCCACATGCATAGTAGGGTGTCAATCAAGCATAGGTTGCCTGTACATATCCCAGCTGTATATCTGCCATCTGCACATCTGTACAGGGACTGACAGTCATCAGCTTGGCAGGTAGCTATGCAGTAGCATGAGTGCATTGACAGACCATTAAGGGGTATATACTGTGACACAGCTCACACACCAGGGATACAACAGGGAGGCCTCTGTGTCCAGCCATGCTCGCAGGTGTGCCTGTTGTCAGTACTACATAAAGCACTCTGCTCTTGCCTGGGTTAGCACTGTCAACAGTAGTGCTGCCATGATAAACTACATGCCAGTGTGACAGCACGTACCCTGGGCTACTACACCTGTATGTAACACATTCACACAGATAGTGCTGTACAGGCCTCATATATGTCTGTGTCCCACACATGACACTCACACCCCTTGCTACTGTAATGACAGCACATAGGTGCATGTATTGTACATGGCATTACATACACTTATTACAGGTTATCAGACTGGGTTGTGTGTCATGGTTACCAGGGCTAAGCTATGCTTAGCAAGTATCAACATTGCTGCAATATAACAGCTAAGCTGATTTGCACACTGGTAAGCGCTGCCTACACTGTGTAAGTGCGTGTACGTTTACCCATAGCTTTACACCGCTTAGCTTCACACAAACCCACTTAAAGCTGCTCAAAACTGCCTTAACCACTCTGTATCCGACAGCCCTTGTCCTGCCCAGCAACAAAATGAACAGCCCTTGCAGGTCTTGTACCCAGGACCCTTTACACTGAAGTCACAGCACTTAACCACTATGCCATGACCACTGTAAAGACTGTTGTTGTTTTATCAATATAGCTGTCAATACACATACTGAGTAGTATTGAACATCTGCCTATAGTTCCTAACTTGTGTAGTCCTTGTTATTAATATGACTGTTGCATCACATATGTTTTATCATAATGTGCACATAGCAGATACATACAGCGAGATACATGTGGGAGAGTATACACACCATGATGTTTACTCATGACACAGGAATATGGTTGTATACATATAATAGTTCTATATATGTCTACATGTACATACACATGTATATTCATACATATGTCTGTATACACATCTGTATAGTGTTACATATATATGGCCATGTGTACATCTCCTTGTACATATATATATATAGATATATATATATATATAGATATATATATATATATATATATATATATATATATATATATATATATATATATATATACATACATATATGTATATATACATATGTGTATATATAGGTATACGTATATGTACATATAGATATATGTGTATATAGCTATATATGTATGTACATCCTATGTGTACAGATATGCCTAGTTATGTTGGTATATATGTAGATATCTATAACTATATGTGCATACATATCTATTCTGGTATACCTACTACTGTCAATATGGCTGTAGATATCCTTATATGTGCATATGTATCACTATCTGTATATGTGTAGACATATATTGCTCTGTATATGTATATATCTGGGTGTCTATATGTATATCTATGTACATATACATACCCATCTATATATGTCGATATGTATATGTGTAATTATATATATAGATATCTGGATAATTATATGTACATATATTTTCACCATATGTCCTGAACATGGAGTGTAGCCCTACCTCAGCCCCTATACTCCCAACTTCGTAGTGCAAGGGGATGTCAGGTATGTATAGCAGGCATATTAGTAGAATATTGCTACTGTAATAGGGATTGTCTTCACAGACATGGTGTGTGTGGGAGGTCACATCTGCTTTTTACATGTGTGCCATTGGCTACTGACAGACATCCTAAGGACATCATAGTACAGTACCGCTGCTAGCATGTAATGCTCCTGTGGACTGCAGCAGAGATATTGGTCAATATATGTGGACATTCTGACACACTCTGTGCAGTCCAGAGGTATACACAGAACCCCTTAGTGCAAAACATGCAGACCAAGCTTGACAATATGGATGTTAACAGCCATGTAGATGGGTATAACACATAACTACTGGTATACATATGCCTCCATAGGTTATGCATTCACAAAACCCTTTCTGCCCTGACACATAATAACTGCTGGTACGGGGGTGTCATGGCCACATACGGCCCACTAGATATTGACATACATCTATACAGCACCCCACTGCTCTGTCCGACGTACATGACTGTTAAGGGAGGCCTGGCAGCAGTACATCTGACAAGTATCTGTACATGACATCTCACTGGGTAAGTACACTAAGCTGCTAGGCATGTAACAATGTACTGTGCAGGCTACAGGCAGACTGGCTCAACACTGGCCTATATGTCCTATGGGGGAATGCACATGTACCTGCATATATAGCAGGCTGTACAGGCATGTCACAGCACAGGGTAAGATACACCTGTGTAAAAGTGCATAATCACATCCAATGTGAACACAGCCACAGCCAGATATGGTAAGCTAGCATAATATTACAGTATATGGACTATCTGTATAACACCATCCTCATATGTGCCACTCACAGACTAACCCTACATATACTGGGCCACTACACAGTGTGGTTTGATGCCTGTCTGTGGTATGGGATATGTGTGTGTGTATGGCCCTTAAAACATGTAAGCCAATATGGTAACATACAGTGGAGCAGCATGTAACATCAGATAGGATGGGACCTAGAACAATGACATCTACTACAATCTGTACACAGGCCAAAATACATATTAACAATACACATGCTGTCGACATTCACCATAGGTACACAGACCTCAGTACTGTACAAACAACCACAGAATGTCCAGGTTATGTCATCAAATATAACCCCTACTGTACATAACATGTGTAGCAGTCTGATATCTCACTGGTTTGTTATCAGATATGATGACACTAATTATGGTGTACAGCACATATGCACCTCTTAATGTATGACATATGTACAAAGGTTGACAGAATTGTGGCTGGAAGCACATACTCAGAGCCAATATTGACATGTTACTGTGATAACCTCATACATTTTCTGTTGTAACAGGGTTTGTTGCAACATATGTCCTATGAGGGATATGAAGTCACTAACTGTCACAGCTTTTACCATCTACAGACTGCAATCCTCACACTACCTTCTGCAGTTCACAGATATATGCTCTGTGGGTAACACATGAAACCAAAGGCACCACACACTGCCCAGTCTGCAGATGGCCCTACAGATGTGGATTCCTCATAAACATAGAACTGACATGGCAGGTATTACAACATGTAGAACAACCATATTCACACACACACACTGTTAAACCAACATTACTCCAAATGCAGTATAGCAGCACTTACACTCTGTAGTCAGGTCAGGCACATCCCCCTCCTGTGTTATGCCCTGTTTCCACAGTGTATGTTCTTAGATGTAAATCTCTAATCCATCTGAGATGCTGTTTGCCAAACAACAGATTGAGTTCTTGCTCACAGCGCATGAAAAGGCCCAACACCAACATGATGCTTCTAGATACAGAAGTGTGTTTCTATGCAATTGGCTATAGGAATGTTACCACAGCTGTTCCACATGCAATCAGCTAGGGGTGAGTCGCAATTTGTGCAGAGGCCATCAGCTGATCATGAGCATCACTTAAAATACACATGCTGCTGCCTAAGCAAAGCAGGTGTAGGTCTCCACATCCACCAGAGAGGGAGTGAGAGAGGCAGACAGAGGCAAAGACAAGTCAGGGAGGAGTGGGAGAGTAAAACCTAAGCATGTTTGTATCACACACCTACCAGCACAGGGTATCAAACCCCTGATGACTATGTAGTGCTATCACATTTTATGCAGTTATTGGCTGCACCACATAGGTTACATGCTCTGGAGCCCTCAGAACATATATGTGATGGTGAGTGACATCTGCAAAAGGGATATGGTAGCTATATAGTAGGTGTAGTGCATGTGTCTGTCTGCATAAACAGGTGCCAGCGTCAACACAGCCACATTCTCTTAGGGACGCACACACATTGACACACTTGGCAAGGCCAGGAATACAACCCATCCCTAGTAAGATTGCCACAACACATTACTGTGCAGGTATCACATGCACCACAGGAGTCATATGGAGTTTATATGGGCAAAGGGTATGGGGAGGTGTTGGACATCAGACAGCATGCTTCATTATGCCAATGGGAGTTGTAGTGAGTGTGAATGTGAGCATACCCATCATACAACACACACACACACACACACACACACACACACACACACACACAGGGTGCCAGTACTGACATGCATGGGTGCATTGATTCATGGGTGTGTAGTGGTCAACTGTGCCAGACGGCTATACAAGGCTAGGTGGTGGGTACACCTTGGCATCAGGCCACATGACAGTTGTCTGCATTGTGGCTCACAGGTGTAGTTTTTAGATTTGCCCACACAGGTGGGCACTGTATTCACCATCCAGTCACCTGGGTGACTATTGCATGTGGGCAATGCTGTGCATTGCTTGCCATGTATGTGTTCCTTAGTCCATGACATGGACGGTGTCTGTGATGTGCACACCTCCCACATGCATGTACAGTGACATGTGGAACTGTATCTGGGGTGTCTAGCCTTTGTTGTGTACACAGATTATCATCAGATGTGCCAGTCCTGGCCTCATGTTTTGGGAACTGGTAATGGACAGCAGGTTTACCCTGCACCTACATTGATAGCATGCTAATGGCATTCCCTTTTGTCAGTGGCATCTGTCCATACAGGGCATGTTTTTAGGCATGGTATGTCCTTTGTTGGTCACATTTGATGGCACCGCAGGTGTTGTAGTTGTCCAGTGGGGAAAATGGGGAAGATGCACTGTCTGCATGTACGTGCCTATTGGACAGATGGACTGGGTGCCATGGCCTCTGTAGGCCACTGCAATCCCTCCATAGTTACTATCAGTGGGCAATATGCAGTGTACTACCAATATAGCGGCTGTTGCCTAGGCAAGTGTGTGTGTATGAGACATGGGTTGAAAGTGTTCTCTGGCTAATACTAGGGCTGCTAACTTTGTTTGCCTGGCCTTAATTTCATATGTATGGGTATGGATCTGCACTCAGGCCTCTCATCTATTTCACATCTGTTATCCCTGTACGGCGGACATTGTGATATATACTAGGGCCACCATATAAGAAATTTGCAAACAACACTCCACATTGGGCCCAGTTGTTACACATTCACAACCACCTCCACACAGGATACAAGTTACAAATAAACACACACACACACACACACACCAGACCTCTCAACCAATCAGGGACAAATTTGAACAGAATCAGGGAAAAGTCAAGAAAAAATCAGGGACAACCCGGGACACTTTTAAAATATTAGTGCTATTAAGTTGAAACATTGAGAGAATCAGAGCATATGAATTAATGCACTTTTTCTGAAGTAAAAGAAGTGTATAACTCTTAATTATTGTCATTATTCATTAAGTGTAATTCACCACCTTTCTGCCCAAAGTCAGTAGTTTTAGGAGGGATTCAGAGGGACATAGCAAAAATTTGAGTCAAAATCAGGGACGTCCCTGAAAATTAGGGACAGTTGAGAGGTATGAACACACACTCACACGCACACACATACACATACATGTCATGTCTGGGATTAGAACTCCTACCTATTTTATTACACTACAGTAGTATGCAGTTATAGTATGCACCACGGAGATTACTGGAGTACTCCTTCCCCAAAAGTGTATTTTACATTGGATGACATTAGCAGGATTGCCAAAGTAGGGTATTCAAATTGTAGTGAGTGTGGCTAGGCTAAAATGCACTGCTCCCTACACAGACAGTGAAACACACACAAAACATCCACAGCTGACATATGTGGGTATAGAACCCCTAACAGAGGTCTATATCACACTACAGCATAAAGCTGTTATAGGATGCACCATGGGGATTACCGGAGAGCTCCTTCCCCAAAGGAGGATTTCACATTGGATGACATCAGCAGGATTGCCAAAGTAGGGCATTCAAATTGTAGTGAGTGTGGCTAGGCTAAAATGCACTGCTCCCTACACAGGCAGTGAAACACACACAAAACATCCAAAATGGGCATGTGTGGGTATAGAACCCTAACAGAAGTCTATATCACTCTACAGCATGAAGATGTTATAGGATGCACCATGGGGATTATTGGAGAGCTCCTTCCCCAAAGGTGTATTTCACATTGGATGGCATCAGCAGGATTGCCAAAGTAGGGCATTTGAAATGTACTGAGTGTGACTAGCCAAAAATGCATTGCTCCCTACACAGACATTGAAACACACATAACATCCAGAATTGCCATGGGTGGGACTAAAACCCTACCAGAGTTCTATATCACACTACAGCAGTATGCAGTTATGTCATGCGCTACAGAGAGTACTGGGCTACATCCTTCCCAGAGGTTTATTTGTAGGTGGATGACATCAGCAGCCTTACCAAACTAGAGCATTCAAATTGTATGTAGTGTGACTACCCTAAAATGCATTGCTCTCTACACAGAGTCAGACACACACACACACACACACACACACACACACACACACACACACACACACACACACACACACACACACACACACACACACACACACACACTTGCCAAGTCTGTGATTACAACTCCTACCTATTTATCACACTACAGCAGTACGCAGTTATAGCAGACGCTATGGAGATTACTGGGATACAACTTTTCCAGAGATGTATTTCTAGGTGGATGACATCAGCAGCCTTACCAAAGTAGAGCATTTCAATTGTAGGGAGTGTGACTACCCTAAAAAAGCATTGCTCTCTACACAGACAGACACACACACAGTTTCCATGATGAAACAGATGCCCTATGCAGCTCGACTGAAGAAACTCCAGTTGTACTCAGTTGCATACCGTCTATTCAGAGGTGATCTGTGCCTGACATACAAGGCCATGTCCAACCCAGAATTGATGGACATGCTCTACCTAAAGAAAGCCATATCCCCTCAAGCCACAAGCTCTAGGGATCTAAACCTCACCACAACAATAAATAGGATGTGCTGGAGGGATAGATTCCTGTCCCAGAGATTTCCCATGCTTTGGAACAAGATTCCAATCTACATTAGGCAGAGCTCCTCACTAACACTCTTCAAGAGAAACCTTGACGAGTGGATGTGAAACAGAAAGTTTACCCCGGGGATCACTTCAGTGGCTCTGCTGGACAGAGACACAGGGAACTAATCTAAGGGGGCGGCGAAAGCCAACACATTCTGGCTAGGCTTATAAATGCCTTCGGGAAGATAGCCTAATGCCTACCTTTGAACCTATGTCTGGGACTTGAACTCCTACATAACTAGTTTATCACACTACAGCAGTACATAGTTATGGGATGCGCCACAGAGATTACTGGGTTACAACTCTCCCTAAGGTGTATTTCACAGTGGATGACCTCAGCAGGCTTATCATAATGGGGCTATGGGGAGGGAAGTGTGTGTGCATGGGCCATAACCCATTCATCTAGAGGTTGACACACCACATGCGGGTACACACAGTGTCATATTTCACAGGTACATATATACAGCTGCTAGATGACTACTTCCTTCTACAGTCATGTTGCACAGCTAGCACATGCACCACATAGTCTGTAACGCTGACAGATACTGGTGGCTAGTATCTGCAGTGAGTGACATCTGAACCTCATGTGGTTGGGGCACTTTGGCTGTGTGCTGGTGGGACAGGCCTGGATGGCTCCTTGTCACAGTCACCCTCTTCCACACCTTTATGTGCATCTACCTTTGGCTTATTGTCGTGTGTTGTCCTTACATATATGTCTGTATTCCTATCCACTGTGTGTGTAAGGCATGAGTGGTGCATACTGACAAGTGTCTGCACTAATAACTGCGACTGGCAGATATGTGTGGTCCACTGGTGTTTGCAGACATGGCCTTCATGTGTTTAAGTGTGTGAGCATGCCCAGTATGCCCATCTGTATTTAATGCGTGGATCGAGTCCAGGTAGTTTGCCCTGCAGTGCTAACCTTTGTGTTGTAAACAGAAAACCAAGAACAAGTGAAAAACACCAATAAAGCAAAGCAGATCCACAACCTGGAAGCTGGCTCTGGAAGCCCAAAATGAAAAGTTGATGAAATGCTGATATTCCTTCTTCCGCAAGGCAGAAAATGAAAGGCTGCAACTTACATAAAACTTTCTTGCTTTAATAACAAACAAAAATCTCCTCAAGCGCTTTCGCTCAGCCTGGTGCTGAGCCTTTTCAACGATAGGTTAGGGAATATGATTCCAGAGTTTCCTAGATTCATTAGACGTAGGGGTACCAATTTAAAAAAAATGCTAGAGATGAATCAGAACAAACCAATGGCAAGTAGTGATAATAAAAAAGAAGGCACACACAAATGTGGAATGTGCAAGCAATGCCCGGCTATATTCAATGGACATAGGTTATATTTACCATCAAGAAAATTCTTATATCAACCAAGGGGCCATTATAATTGCAATGCCAAATGTATTGTTTATTTAGGTTTATGTACTAGATGTAAAAGTTTCTACATAGGAAAGACTGAAAGAACCCTCAGAAGACGTATTTATGAGCATCAGTATGATATAATTAAGAAAAAGGAAACTAATGCTTTTTATAGACATTCCCTTTTTTGTCCCAACATGGAAATTCAATTCATTATTTTAGAACAGCTAAGGTTGGATGAAAGGGGGGGGACTGGGGGTCTCTTTTAGAATACAAAGAGTTACTATGGCAGCTAAGACTAGATGCAGGAAGGCGACCAGGGCTCAATGATGCTTGCAGCATCAGCAGCGTCCTGAGGTTAAGGAAGGCTAAATTATGAATTTTCGGTTTTCCAGTGTCTTCAGGGTTTACATGCATAAATAAAAATTTTGCTGAACAAACAGCACATTTTAAACATTTTTAACATACTAGTATGTGTATAGTATTGGCTTTTGAATATTGTTTTAACATTGCATAGTTTTAATATTGCATATTTTTAACACTGTATATTTTTATGGCAATCTGTGTGTACACCAACAATTGATTATTAAGTTTATGCATATACTTTGTTGGACATTGCAGTGAGTTGTGCTTAGTAATGGTTTGCCTGCAAGCAGGTTTTGTACCAGCAAGTAATTTGAAGGGTTAATTAGACCTTCTCTTTTACTAATTGAATTATTGGTCAAGTTTTGACTATGTATATAAAGAACAACCAGCTTGACTTTATTGTATCTTGAAAAAGCTCAGCACCAGGCTGAGCGAAAGCGCTTGAGGAGATTTTTGTTTGTTATTAAAGCGAGAAAGTTTTATGTAAGTTGCAGCCTTTCATTTTCTGCCTTGCGGAAGAAGGAATATCAGCATTTCATCAACTTTTCATTTTGGGCTTCCAGAGCCAGCTTCCAGGTTGTGGATCTGCTTTGCTTTATTGGTGCTTTTCACTTGTTCTTGGTTTTCTGTTTGTGAACTGTTTCGGATCCATGGCGGAAGAAGGAGCACAGAGTACTTTCTCTGACACCCCTCAGTTACTTAAACCACGAGATGACAGTGCACCGGTTACAAGGGCAGAGTTTAATCAAGTGCTGGGTATGCTATCCCAGTTGACGAGTATGCTCAACAACAGTGGTGTTGAGAGACCTACAGTTTTTCCAGGTAACCAGCAGCAGGGTTTAGAGCGAAAGAGAAGGCGCACTTCCGCTCATAATGAATGCAACGAACAAACTGACAGTGGTGCTTGTCTGGGAACCTGCAACCAGCAGGCAGGTTCAAAACGAAACAGTAATGACAGCAGTAAGGGCAACAATGTCCTGCCTAATGAATCAGAAATGCAGGAGAAGTGTTTTGATTTTGGAGCGTGGGCTGGTCAGCAATTTTGGTTTCGTGAAGGTACTGTCAATTTTAATACTAATTTAAACAGTAACTCTGACATTAATGCTGGCATTGAAAAAGATTTTAGCATTCTTCGTGACAAGCTTTATTCTTTTAAAGCAAACCAATTGGAAATTGACTATCTTAAGGAGTGTGTCAATGTGGGAAGAATACCAAAGGGACTGAGGTGTTTCAAATTTCCCAACAATGTGCAAAAGGACTCTAATTACTACAAGAAATTGTGTGGTGTATTTAATCGTGCTGGTATAGAAATGTTAGAGGTTATGGTGGAAGAATATGAAACAAAAGCAGAAGTCTTATTAAATGATTTAAAGGCTTTGAACAACAGTTTAATTAACAATGAAAGATTTGTTTCTGTTAAACGAAGTTATGATAATATTTTTAAGGAGGTTGACCAACACTGTTTGAGAATTCTTAATCGTAAAATACACAAATTAGAGAGGGACTTAAAGGAATACAATGAAGGGGTGGCCTACCCACTGCCATTTAAAGCTAAGCAGTATAACAACATTAATAGTGGTGCACTTGGAAATTTTAATAGGGGTTACAGAACAGAAATGCCGTATGAGACACCAAGATACAACCAAAGGTTTGCAGAGAAGGATAGAGGTTCCTTACACCAGGATTTTCACTTTTCCCCCAAACAGGGGGGGGAGGGGGAACAGATTTTTTCAGGGGTGGGGGAACAAGTAGACCAGGACATGCAGGCTATTTCGAGCTATCCACACAAGACCAACGCTGTGGCCAGCTTGAATGCTTCAAATAAGGCTACAGTGGTAACAGAAAACAATTTTTCGATTTACAATTATACCAGCATTAGTTTGGGAACAGAACATTTTGATTTATTCACCAAGGGACTGCATTTTGTGCCAGCATTTTCTAACAGGATGGAACAGGAGTTGATAGATTTAAAAATGTTTAGCAGGCAACTGAACCTAATGCTTTATTTTAAAGGGGAACTTCCTGTAAGTATGGAGCTTTCATTCACGTAGGAGTACATTTAACCCACCTATGGACCCAACAGTCAAAATATTTGAAGAAATTATTTAAAAAGACATCAGGATGATTAACAATAATAAACAAAGAAATGACCCCCATAATATCAGTAGGAATGAGATGAATTTAATCAAGGATCTCAAAAGTAATAACTGTAGGGCTATGAAAACAGATAAGGGGGGGGGGGTTAGTTCTGATGTACAATTCAGACTATATTCAGTACATTGAACGGATGTTGCAGGACCCGGAGCAGTATGAACAGGTGTCCAGGAATGAGTTACATATGGCATACTCAAGAATTTCTTTCATTTTATATGGGTTGGGAGGGTGGCTTAATGGTTAAGATGTTTGCCTTACAAACACAAGGTGCAGGGTTTGAGTCTCACAAGGGATAATTGGCTAGGCTTACAATGGCTTGCAAGGGCAGTTAGCCTAGTACTAACCTATGAACCTATGAACCATCTTTTGCAAGGGGTTTTTAATGAAAAATTGTATAATTTTTTAATTGTTTCCAAGCCAAGAATTCCTGTAATAGTTGTCATCCCGAAAACACACAAAGGTCTGGATCCCCTGCACTTCAGACCTATAGTATCTGGGCAAGGAGGTATAACAGAACCGATTGGGAAATTTATAGACCACACTTTGAAGCAATTTGCTGCTTCTTTGAAGTACATCTGCAGGGACTCTTGGGATTTTCTTAGGGGTCTGCAATCCCTAGCATACCATCCGGATCTATTGCTGGTAACTATAGACATTGTTCAACTGTTCCCCAGTATACCTCATTCTACAGGATTGAAATGGTTTAGTGATGTTTTAGTTAAAGAGGCGAAACTTACTTCCAACACCACAAACTTGTTGGTGGAGCTAATGGAACTAATCCTGGAAAATAATTTCATTTGTTTCAACAGTCATTTCTACAGGCAAAAATCAGGTGTTGCAATGGGGGTGGCCTGTGCCACAGTTTATGCAAACATAGTGTTGCATAAATGGGAAAACACATACATTTTTGGCACAGAGTGGGCACAGTACATCAAGCATTATGTCAGATTTCTTGACGACATTTGTCTTGTATGGAGTGATACCAGGGCAAATATGGAGGAATTTTTTCATTACATCAACAGCACTACTTCTTTTTTAACCTTTACACACTCATTGAGTTTTGACAGCTTGAATTATTTGGATGTGCACTTGGTTAAAGATAAAGTTAACAATAGGTTCATATCAAGTGTGTTTAGGAAGCCCACCTATTCAAATGCTTTTTTGCATTTTAAAAGTAACCACCCTGAATATCAAAAAAGAGGCATAGTCAAGGGGCAATTTATCCTTGCCTCCAGAATGTGCAACACAAAGCAGGTGTTTATGGAGGAAATTAGGTTCCTAAAAGAAAGATTCTTTGAAAGAGGGTATCCTAGCCTTCTTGTTGAAGAGCTAGCGACAGAGATTATTAGGTGCAGGGAAACAAAATATCCACCTCTCCTAGACACTACGGGCACATCAATATGCCAAGTGGGCAGTAGCCTGCAGAATAAGGAACAAAAAGGATACATCCATACTTTTAGTATTGATTACAAGGTGGTGGAAAACAGTGTAAAGAGATACTGGCTGATCCTAAGACTGGACGATAGGTTAGGGAATATGATTCCAGAGTTTCCTAGATTCATTAGACGTAGGCGTACCAATTTAAAAGAAATGCTAGAGATGAATCAGAACAAACCAATGGCAAGTAGTGATAATAAAAAAGAAGGCACACACAAATGTGGAATGTGCAAGAAATGCCCGGCTATATTCAATGGACATAGGTTATATTTACCATCAAGAAAATTCTTATCAACCAAGGGGCCATTATAATTGCAATGCCAAATTTATTGTTTATTTAGGTTTATGTACTAGATGTAAAAGTTTCTACATAGGAAAGACTGAAAGAACCCTCAGAAGACGTATTTATGAGCATCAGTATGATATAATTAAGAAAAAGGAAACTAATGCTTTTTATAGACATTCCCTTTTTTGTCCCAACATGGAAATTAAATTCATTATTTTAGAACAGCTAAGGTTGGATGAAAGGGGGGGGGACTGGGGGCCTCTTTTAGAATACAAAGAGTTACTATGGCAGCTAAGACTAGATGCAGGAAGACGACCAGGGCTCAATGACGCTTGCAGCATCAGCAGCGTCCTGAGGTTAAGGAAGGCTAAATTATGAATTTTCGGTTTTCCAGTGTCTTCAGGGTTTACATGCATAAATAAAAATTTTGCTGAACAAACAGCACATTTTAAACATTTTTAACATACTAGTATGTGTATAGTATTGGATTTTGAATATTGTTTTAACATTGCATAGTTTTAATATTGCATATTTTTAGCACTGTATATTTTTATGGCAATCTGTGTGTACACCAACAATTGATTATTAAGTTTATGCATATACTTTGTTGGACATTGCAGTGAGTTGTGCTTAGTAATGGTTTGCCTGCAAGCAGGTTTTGTACCAGCAAGTAATTTGAAGGGTTAATTAGACCTTCTCGTTTACTAATTGAATTATTGGTCAAGTTTTGACTATGTATATAAAGAACAACCAGCTTGACTTTATTGTATCTTGAAAAAGCTCAGCACCAGGCTGAGCGAAAGCGCTTGAGGAGATTTTTGTTTGTTATTAAAGCAAGAAAGTTTTATGTAAGTTGCAGCCTTTCACTTTCTGCCTTGTGGAAGAAGGAATATCAGCATTTCATCAACTTTTCATTTTGGGCTTCCAGAGCCAGCTTCCAGGTTGTAGATCTGCTTAACCTTTGTGTTGTACACCTGCAGGTAGCATGCTGTTTCTGCCAGGTATCCATGGAGCATTTGGCATTGACTGTTACTACATTTCTGCATAGGATGGGGGGGCTCACCTGACTATTTCTACACAGGATTGGGGAGACACCTGACTGTTTTTACATTACTATGTAGGATGGGGGGTGCACACCTTACTATTTCTACACAGGATTAGGGGGCACATCTGACTGTTATTACATTACTATGTAGGATGGGGGGGCACACCTGTCTATTTCTACATTTCTACACAGCATTGGGCGGCACACCTGACTGTTAATACATTACTACGTAGGATGGAGGACACACCTGTCTATTTCTACACAGGATTGGGGGAAACACCTGACTGTTATTACATTACTACTTAGGGTAGGGGGCACAGCTGTCTATTTCTACACAGGATTGGGAGGGGCACACCAGACTGTTATTACATTACTATGTAGGATGTGGGGGGGCACACCTGGCACTTATACACATTTGCTATGACTGTACTGGTATGTCAGGTACTCCATTTCATTCTGTATTCTTACCTATCATGCCGACTAGAGGCATACCAGTGCACTACAGATCGTAGCTTTGGTTGCCCTACATATTAGTGTCTGACTTCCTACCCTTCAGAACTAGCATCCCACTGCCTGACCTGCTGTAATTTGTCTGTGTAGGCCTGGGGGGAGGTTAACCATAGCCATCATTCAGGGGCCATAGCACAGGCTCTGTTTGGGTTTGTCTACACCTGTCCTGCTTGCTGAGACTGTTGTTGGGTATGTGAACCGCCCTGATTGGCATGTGTGAGTCATATGGATGCACATGTCACCCAGCACATTTCCTGCAGAGGGTTTTGTCACCCTGTGTAGTACTGGCTACTATGGTGACTCCAGTATGTGTTACAGATGTCATGGTGCCACTATGGATGTCTACTTTCTGCTGCCATAACATTCAGCCACCCAATTCCTTTGCATGCTCACATCCATATCATAGATACAGGTAATGACACATTCTACTCCATTTGGCAATTTGTAGGTTGATTGACTGGGTCTATATTATAATCTTGAAGTTACGGACATCGAATACCATATGGTCAACACCATATGATCGAAGTTCAGTAACTTTGAAATTAAAAAAAAAAAATTAAACATGAAACATTGACCCTGACGGGTTAAAGCAGGGGGGCAAGCCCCCCTGCACCCTCCACACTCACTGCTACTTAAATATACCAACTCTGAGATCTTGCTACAGTGTAGGAAAGGGAAATCTTCCCTTTCCGCACCATACTCTGTTAAAGTGCACTCTCAGAGTTGGTATATTTAAGTAGCGGGGGATGTGGGGGATGCAGGGGGGCTTGCCCCCCTGCCTACACCCTTCTGCTTTATTTTTTTTGTTTTAAAAATACTTTTCATGATGATTCGATGTTTTACTACTTCGATCAGTAGTGATCGTTGTTTACTGATTCGAAGTAGTAAAACGCCGATCATCTAATATAGACCCAATTGACTTACCTTGAGGGTGTGCCAGAATTGCGGATGGTGCTGGAGGGCTGTTTATGTTGGATGCACATAGTACACTCCCTATACATGGTTGAGCACATGTAGTCTCATGTTTGGCATTCCTTTTATTGTATGTGCGAGTCAAAGAGAGGTGTCATTCCCTGGGTCCCTACTGTGTCAGTGTATGTGCTATGTGTTGTCTCTTTGCCGCAGCCTCGGCATACCGGGCACACCTCCATCTGCCTACTGGGGCAGGCTCAGGTTGTTACTCCTATGAGTCACTCTGTGCCTGTGCAGGCCTTGGCATTGGTGGGGGGCTGTGTGGCCCTGCCCCATGCTGTTCCTGCTGCAGCTGTTTCCACAGGATCATATTGTGTAGCATGGCACATGTCATAACAATTTGGGTAGATGTAGCTGGTGAGTACTGCAAGGCTCCACCATATGTGTCCAGACACAGGAACCGTGACCTGAACATCCCAAACACACGCTCTATTATAAGTCGGGTCTGTGCATTTCCTCATTATGGCATTCTTGTTCAGGTGTGTGTGCATTTCTGATGGGTGTCATCAGCCACGGCTCCAGTGTGTAACCAGCATCCTCCACTAGGTGACCATAGGGGATGTCCCCATTGGCATATCTCCGGTACAGCTGCGTCAGATGCCATATGTGGAAATCGTAATAGCTTCCAGGGCAGCCAGTACACACATTCATCATAATGCCCTGGGCATCACAGATGACCTGGCAGTTGATGGAGGGGATGCCCCTGCGGTTGATGGAGGCCCTACCCTGATCACCGGGTGGTGCTTTAATGTGTATATCCGTGCAGTGTATAGCACCCACTACCTCAGGGTATTCAGCTATTTGGTGGAAGAGACTCATATTGCTGGCCAACACCTCATGGGTGTTGGGGAAATATACATGCTCACTGGCATGTGCTGACATGGCATCCAGGAACTGGTGGAATACTCTGGATGCTGATGCCTGTGAGATCCCCATGATATCACCAGTTGAGCTTTGGGAGGTACCTGTGGCTAGTATTCCTAGGCCTACTCATACCTTGGTATCCACTAGGATGGGTTTCCTTTGGTCAGTTTGGTGTGTCAGGTGGGGCTGGCACAGCTCCACAATTTGCTGTAGGAGGTCCCTGTCTACCCTATAGTGCTCTGTTATCTCCAGTTCATGAAGCCCCTGGTAGGTTACCCTGGGTCTGGACATTCTTCTCTATCTCCTCACTGTGGGTTGGTGGACAGCATTCACATCCTCAACACCCACCCCCAGCCTCTTCCACAAGTTGTTGTATGATAGCTATTGCAGCCCCTATCATTTTGCTGTTGTGAGTGTTAAAAGTTCCCCGCTTGTTTACACAGGTGGTGTAGAGTGTGGGAAAAACCAGAGTGGAAGATGTTTGCATAGTTTATAGTAGTGTTCTGGGCTGGGCTGGTCTGCTGCCTATGTAATTGGCTGATTCTGATACATTTCACCTGCCAGCTAAGCTAGTTCCCCTTGATTACCTTCCTACTGCTGTTTTCCCTTCCCACTGCCTTCCTGTTTAAGCCCAGGTGCACGCCGCGCAAACAGAGTGCTCAAATGTGCTCAGTGCTGCTATTTCCTGTTTTAACTTATCTTTTCTTCCTTTAAAACCCGGTGCGCAGCGCATACACACGTTTAGGCAGTGTAGAGTGCTAGGCAGGTTCAGACACACACACCTTAGCTTAGCTGTGCTAAGCTAGGAGCAGACCCGAGCCACAGGGCTCCAATCCACTTACAGTATGCCTGACACCCTCCCCCCATGATGTCACCTTACCCCTAGGCTTGCACCAAGCTATTCCTACTCTTACACTGTTGGGACCTGACTAGCATGCTGGGGAAAACTGGGATTCACTATCATTCCCCTCATTTGCATAGGATTGTCTGCTAATGCATAGTTACATCTCACACTGAGCCTCCCCCCTTAGCAACCACTACTCACTGGCTATGTTGTCTTCTGCCTGCCATTGACTTGCATGATGGAATAGTGGTTTTAGTTAGAACACTTAATTTAGGTTTGTTTTATTTTCTCCTTGATCCCGTTTGCACGCCGCTGCCCTACGCTTAAACAGCCGAGATCGGCAAAAAAAAGTTTTTTTTTTTTTTGGGCTGTTTGCAATACCAATGGCCTTATAATTGGCCATTGGCATGCATACTACATGATATGCAGCCTTTATCTGGAGCTGTCACAGCTCCATTTTGGAGTTTGCAGAAATGTACTCATTTACTAACCGAGTACATTTCTGCAGATTGCACTAGTCCAGCAGGGCCGGTTGCAAGCTTTCTGGATCGCAAAATCACCTCATTTGCATGGATTTCTCCTGAAAATGGGGTGATTTGCATACAGGGGCTTAGTCCATGCAAGATTAGTGCAGGTGCGCTCGTGCACGCCCCTGCAGGCTTTTCCTGGATCGAACGGCAGACATATTGCCTGCTAGAGCTCCTGCACTAATCCTGCATGCCGTGCAGGGCATAGAGAATCCAGGGGGTCTATCACACCCTAGGACTGACATTTCTTTAACTTATCTTCCTCCCATTACTCCTCCCTCCTATGGAGGCTACTACTATCCCCATCTCCAAAATATACCCCTTTCGAGCATTTTTCACTTTAGTCCCATCTCATTATTTCCTCATCTGAATAAAATTCTTGACAAAGATACTTATCTCCAAATGTATTGTTGTAGAAATATAATCTCCTTTCCAGTTAGCAGTACAACTTCACTAAGGAATGAAGCACTCTTATAGCCCACCCCCTGTCTCTGATTCAGTCATTATTTCTGGCAACCAGAGTCATCTTACAGGTGCACAATTCATAGATTTAACTAAAACGTTTGACAGAGTCAACCAGGTCTTCTTAGTCAGCTCCCTTTGATACTCCTACTTAGTCCCATCTACCATCTCACATCCCAAAACTTAATTAACCAGTAGATCTTTTACAGTTACAATAGTTAATAATCATTCTTCATGTTTTCTCCTATCTTCTGCATTCCCATAGTACTCCATCCTGTGACCCTACTATTCACTCCCTTTAAAATAATTTTCCCACATATCTCTAGGCATCCAACATCTTTTTCCTATGCTGATGATATTTTGTTCAGATCTTCCATACCATACCATACCATGCCATGCCATACCTTGCTTTACCATACCATACCTACCAAACTTACCTTGCCATACCATACCGTGCTTTACCATACCATACCAAACCATACCATACCATATCATACTATACCATACCATGCCATACCATACCTTACCTTATCATACCATATCATACTATAACATACCAAACCATACTGTACCGTACCATACCATACCATACCATACATACCATGCCATATCATAGTCTTGATTTACTGAACTCTGAGCATAACAAACTACCACATTCATAAACAGAAACAGCAACTGCTAGACTGAACAAAGACAAAATATATGCTCTTTGATACCCCCAGATTAAAGTCTGTTCCTAATGTAACCTACCATTTCACTAGAAACCACCCATCATAGAACCTGTCACCACATTTAAGTATTTAAATATTCAGCTATTACTTTAAATGCCTCATATGCAATGACTGATCACCTCAGTCTTCTTAAATGAAAAATAAAAATCAAATAGTTAAATACAGTAAAGCAATACTAGAATTTCAGATTTTAGACTAATAGGTAAGAAATCTAATGGGGTTAGTACTATTAAATTAGTTATCCTACCATTGTACATTAGGTGTTGAGACCAAGAGTTAAAACCATTAATTGAACCAACAAGCAAGTTGGGAATGATAAGACATTTCTGCAAGATGGTCATAGTATTTTATGCCATTTAAGAACTTTAGTATCATTTTAGTTAAAAGACCGCAACAGCTGTTGAAAAAGCATTGTGTGTGTCTGGTGCATATTTAATCATTAAAGATTACCGAAATAATATATAGAGAGGTTCCCTTCTTGTATAACGTAATGACAGAAATGTTAGTTTCTTTACACAAAGAGAATACATATAGGTTCATAGGTTCATACTAGGCTATCTGCCCTAGGGCATTTATAAGTCTAGCCAGAGTGTGTTTGGCTTTCGCCACCCATTTTAAATTAATTTTGCTATGCCTTTTTTTGAGGTTAGTATACTGTGCCTCTGTCTAACAGTGACACAGAAGTGATAGCCGGGGTAAACCTACGATCTCCCATCCACTCATCAAGATTCCTCTTGAAGAGAGTCAATGTGGGACTCTGCCTAACCTGGACTGGGATTTTATTCCAGAGTGAAGGGAGCCTCTGGGTTATGAATCTGTCCCTCCAGCATGTCCTATTTATTTCAGTGCTGAGGTTCAAGTCTCTCGAGCGCGTAGCTCGATGGGATTTGGATTTTCTGAGGTGGACATGGCTTTATACGTCAGGCACAGATCGCCTCTGAGCAGGCGGTATGCCACTGAGTAGAGCTGGAGTTTCTTTAACCGGGCAGCATATGGCATCTGTCTGAGCCCTTTGATCCTCTTGGTGAGGTACTTTTGGGGTCTTTCCAGTTGCTGCAGGTGTCTGGTAAGGTACATCCCAAAAGGGGCATTGTGCTCAATTATGGGCCTGATGAGGGATGAGTAAAGAGGCACGATGACCTCTCCTGATCTAGATGTGAATCCCTTCATGATTAGGTGGGCTATATAAAATGTTTTTCTAACCACTTTGGCCACGTGGTTGTCAAATGAGAGATTGCTATCAACTTGGGTCCCCAGGTCCCTAATGACTTCTTCTGTACTTAATGGATTACCACCTATGTGGTAATTTGTGGGCACTTTGTTTTGCCAAAGGGGATGACTATACACTTTTGGCGTTTAGCTTGAGGCCATGGCTCTGGCACCAGTTGTCTATTTCTATGAGGCCCTTTTGGAGGATGCTTGTGTCGGCTGGAGAGTTAATTATGGCGCCCAGTTTGCAGTCATCTGCGAACTTGGTCAGCCACAGTCCTTCCGTGTTGGCCTGTACCGCCGAGAAATATATACCGAACAAGAGAGGTCCCAGGACTGAGCCTTGTGGGACGCCACTTGTAACTGGTTTGGAGTCTGACATGGCTCCAGCAATTCTAACCATGTGGGTTCTGTCCTTGAGCCAGTTTGCAATATATATCTGCTATAGAACTGGCTGAGGTCTATCCAGTACTTACTGGATATAGCGAAGCAGCAGTATGTTTGATTCCTGTCACTGCAGAAACATGCTTCCCATAAAATAGCTAAAATTACTTGGGGAATGGGGGTCTACAATTCATTACTCACATATTATCTGAAGAATATTTCTCAATCTACAGTTGTGCAGATTTTGAATCAATAATTCTATGAATGAATGTTCATCATCTAGGATGTACAAGAAGAAGAAATGGGGAGACTTTGTTAGCCCAACAACTGAGAATTCCTCTTTTCTTTTCTTGGAGGCTGTGACCTCAGAGTAGTTAGTATATATACGTCTTGGTTTGGAAGTACAGAAGTAAAATGCTACTTGCAATGTCCACAACCACTTTTTACATTATTGTCTTCATTAAATTAATGTCTTACAATCCTATCAATGCTTTCAGCAGAATGTATTTGTATAGAAATGTAGTCATTTTTGCAGACGTTCCTTCATTTTATCTTGAACAATACTTAATTTATCTATTGTACTGGGATTTTCTGTGATAACTAAAGTGTCCCTTTGTAGGTGGAATCCTACTGCTTTAAGATAGTACAAAAGTATTCCATACAATTCTCTTTACTGCTGGATGGACTCCAGTAGGACAACACTGGAACATGAAGGAGCACATAATGTAAACTAAAGAATCACTAATACTAATGCTGCCATTTTGCATGAGACATAGAAAAACATTAGTATAGCCCTACCTTCTTTTTTTTTTATATGGAATCTTAAAAAAATGTTTCTTTAACAGGTAGGCAGTCAAGACTGGGACTGTTGTAATCTAGAAAAGTTAATTATGTGGTTGTAGTGCAAAAAATATTACTGCAGCAATTTGTACATTTGACTGGAAATCAACATTAAAAGAGTAATGCATTAAGACAGATCTGTGTCCTTTTAGGTGTGTGTGTGTGTGTGTTTGCGTGTCTCTGTGTATGATGGGAGGCTAATCTTTTTGTCTAAGTGATACTGAGATACTTTTCTTTGGTTGTAGAGAGACTTTTCATAATAGAGTCCAAAACACTACAAAAATATAAATGCAAGACAAAATATTTACTTGTTAGTCAGCAACCCTGTACTCATTAAACTGATGTGTGAGCTCATATGTATGCCACAATTGTTTTGACAGGGTTTTGAGGTAGAATCCTGGGGTAAAAACTGACATTAGTGACAGTTTTTGTTTTTAGTTATCATATAATTTATTATAATGGTAATGAAATGACAGCTTTACCTAACAGAGGGTTTTACTGGACTACTTTAAGATTATCTGCTGTTTTTTAAAGGTCGCAGTCTAGGCTGTAACATGATTTTTCAATGTATTTAGTGTATTTTTAACAATGTGGAATGTTGCAGGAAACATCCACATGTTTAAAGAGAAGGGCACGTTAAAGTGAAATTTTATTAGAGAGACTTACAACTAAGTGATGTTTAATTCTTAATGAGACATGTCCATCTTGTGTGCAAAAAAAGCATAATATGAATTTTATTCATAACTGCAGCTCGACCTACTAAACAATAGAATGTACTGTGTGAGCTTCTGGTCAGTATTGTTGCCACAGACTTCATTTTCAGGCTATGTTTGGTAAGTGATTGGTTCAAGAATATGAACACCCATCTGGCAGAGTTAGTTTTAATATATTTGGAATTAGCTATCATTACTTTTATGCATTATATATTTTAATTTTAAAACATTTTTTTTTTCTTTGTATTATGTTTAAGATAGTTGGCATAGCACTTCCCAAAGAAGGACATTTTGTATGTTTCCACACTGAAGATCAGCTTGACTTTGCTTCTCATGTAATGAAACAATGAGCCATTACAGGGATTGAACCCAGGATAAAAAAACTTCAGCTCTATTAATACAAAACTCCACTTAAAACTGTAAAATGTATTTGTTCATCATATCCTTTTATTCTATGTACTACTAATAACAGCAGAGTCACGTTAAGTGTTTCTTATTGTATTTTAATTTGTTATACCCCAATGTTACCACTATAGGGAGCTGTCACACTGGAGTAATTTGGAGCCATTTTCATGAATGGCTATACTTAGTGCTGCTAGCACATTAAATGGTGATGTACTTTGTATACACAATGAAAACAAGTATAAGCAGCACATTATGCCAATAAAGGCATAAGTAGCTGCAGTATGTGCTACTTAACAAGTCCAACATGGCAGAGCTAAACAGGAATGCTTTCAAGATTTAAGTATAATTTACTGCTATTACCTGTGCGACCGTCTTTCCTCGCCGAAAAGCGAGTTTAAACTGCTGATTTACCTGTTTTAAGCCTGTTTTTTTTGTGTTTTCTCATACCTGCACTTGTAAAAGTTTGTTTGTTTAAATTTAACTGTTGAGGCTGCCCACTCAAGTGCGCTAGCCTGTGTTTAGAATTTACTGTACTTTTCCTGCTGTATTTCTGAAAAAAAAAGAAAAAAACAAAAAAAATTCTTGTTTCCTGCCTTTCCTGACCTAGAATAGTCCCTTATACAGGCATTGCTGTATTCTGGACTTTTGAATAGTTCCTGTGTTGCCCATTTCCTTACTTGGATAGAAGGAAGCTACTTTGTTCACCAGTGGGAGTGGGGAGCTTTGAGCAGCCTATCTGTCCCTGGAGGAGAGACCTCAGCACAAGAATCTTGTAGTTTATTGGCCATTTTGGGCCAATTTCTAGCTCTTTAAAGTTCCCTGTATAAAAGCCCGCTTTGGTGCGGTTTTTCGCTTGTTCCTACTCAGCAACAGCTCCTCGTGGTCCTGCAGAGTGGTGCTAGATGCAGAGAAACGAAAAGAGTGACTGCTTTCAAGATTTAAGTATAATTTACTGCTATTATCTGTGCGGCCGTCTTTCCTCGCCGTAAAGTGAGTTTAAAGTTTAAACTGCTGATTTAACTGTTTTAAGCCTGTTTTTTTTGTGTTTCCTCATACCTGCACTTGTAAAAGTTTGTTTGTTTAAATTTAACTGTTGAGGCTGCCCACTCAAGTGCGCTAGCCTGTGTTTAGAATTTACTGTACTTTTCCTGCTGTATTTCTGAAAAAAAAAGAAGAAAACAAAAAAATATTCTTGTTTCCCGCCTTTCCTGACTTAGAATAGTCCCTTATACAGGCATTGCTGTATTCTGGACTTTTGAATAGTTTCTGTGTTGCCCATTTCCTTACTTGGATATAAGGAAGCTTCTTTTGTTCACCAGTGGGAGTGGGGAGCTTTGAGCAGCCTATCTGTTCCTGGAGGAGTGACCTCAGCACAAGAAACTTGTAGTTTATTGGCCGTTTTGGGCCAATTTCTAGCTCTTTAAAGTTCCCCTGTATAAAAACCTGCTTTGGCACGGCTTTGCGCGATTTTGCACATAGCACAGCATCGGGCAGCGCCGCTTAGCCAGGCTTAAACCATTCTCGGCTCCACAAAGTCTGCTCTTCACTTTTTCCCTTAGACCTGATCTATTCTCTCAAGTAAAGACATTATTCTAAACCTATAACCTAGCACTGCTCTTACAAGCAATTATATAAGTTAGCTCTAAAAAATTAATAGCACTACATCCTCATATACTCCCTAGGAATACTCGTTCCCCTATTGGTCCTTTTTGCCAACCTTAAAGGAGTTACTTATACTATACCGGCATGTCCAAAGGTCAGTTGCCAGTTTCCTCTCCAGTCCAGCTGGTGAATCTGGGAATCCTGAGGCAATGTTACAACTGCCTCATGTACACAGACAACCCTCTCCTCCTCCCAACAAATACTAATATATGTGAGAGATGCAACCATATAGACAAACTGGAGGCTAAGCTCTCTCAACGCAATACTGGCGCAGCCAGTCAGGGGGAGAAGGTAACCATACACACCACAAATCCAGTCGCACATAGACCTACCACATCATCAAATCAAACACATAAACACACTAAAACATACTCGGAGGCTCTAAATACAAATCTGCCTAAACAGCAGGGACCTCCAAAACAGACATCCAAGCAACCTCTACCGCACAACAAAAAAAATGAAACACATACTTCACAAAATCAGTGTGCCAAACAGTCACAGCCCTTAAGGACAAAAAACACAACTGATACACTTGTAATAGGTGACTCTATCATCAGGCACACTGACGTCCCACTTACCAGGCTGAACAAGGAGAAGGTCACAGTGAGCTGCCTGTCGGGTGCCAGGATCCGCCACATAACACAAGCACTCAGGTCACTCCATAGCAAGTACAAATATGACTCTGTCATCGTCCATGCTGGTGTGAATGACCTGAGCCGTACCTCCCTGGACTACATGAGAAGAGACATAGAGGAGCTCTCAGATCATGTAGCCCAGACAGGTATGACCCTGACCTTGAGTAGCATCTGACCCTCACCGAAAATGATGCCACAGTATAAAGACAAAATGATCAATTTTAACAATTGGCTAAAGTTCTGGTGTCATTCAAAGGGGATCCAGTGTCTGTCAGCCTGGGATGACATGCTCGACAAGCCATGCTGCTTTGCTAGGGACAGCTTGCACCTGTCACCTCTGGGCTTTTGGATACTGGCAAAGGCTCTTGCCACCCCCATAGTGCCTTTTGTAGGCAAGGCTCAAAAGACAAACCCACCTCCATAGACAACACAAGGAAAAACAAACTAAGGGTATTGCTACTCAACACCAAAAGTCTAAACCTCAAAATGCAAGCACTCAAGGCTCTCCTCAGCATGGAGAAAATCAATGTCTGTGCAGTAACAGAGACCTGGTTCCAGGCTCCTGAGAGCACCCCAGCACTACCAGGTTATACCTCATACCATGCTTTTCGACTCCAAACCTCAGACCGAACCACAAAAGTGGGGGGGGGAGTATCCATGTTCATCAAGGATACCCACACCTCCAGGTTAGTGGCACTGCATGAAGCATCGGAAACCATTCATGTGCAACTAACAGTAGGCAAAACTGCATTTCAGTTTATAGCCTGCTACAGACCACCATCCCAGACCTCTGGAACCTCACATGGCTTTCCTGAGAACATTGGAGAATATGAATGTCTCTCCAAATACCTTTATATTAGGGGACTTCAAATACCCAAGCATAGACTGGGAACACTACTCAAGCCCTAACAGCCTAGCCCAGAAGTTCTTGGAATTTATAAACTCAAATGCTATGGAACAACTGGTCACCATGCCTACAAGAGGTGTAAACATACTTGACCTGGTCATCACAAACATGGGGGCACTGTGCTTTACACCAGAGGTACATCCCTCATTAGTAAGATCAGACCACAAATTAGTCTCGCTGGACATCCACATCCCGACCCCACCACCACCCCAAAAAACCTCAGTAAAAAACTTTTCCAAGGCTAATTTCACACTCCTCAAAACCAAGGTGAAATCACTCAAGGCCCCCGGGCCAGTGGAAGCTACGGCCCAAACAGCAGAGTCCTATATAAATGCATTCTATGGACATCTTCAGGAATGTATGGATCATGCAATCCCAAATAAAACCAAGACCCAATCCTCCAAAGGCAGAAGTCCTGTATGGTGGACCATGGCCATAAATAAACTATACAACAAAAGGAGAAAGCTACTGCAGGATAGAGCAAAATCCCTCAATAAGAAGGCATCACTGATCAATACCAGCAAAAAACTACGGTCCCTCATAAAATCTTCCAAGGCCAGCTTTGAGAGAAAAATTGCACAAGACACTAAAGATAACCACAAGGCTTTCTTTAGTTATGTTAGAAACCTGGGTGGCAACTCCCAGATATGCTCGGAGTTAGTCCAAAATGACAAAAAATACACTGAACCCACAGACATTGCCAACATCCTGGCGGACAGGTTCAGTGCAAATTCCCCCCCCCCCTTCCCCCCCAAAGGAGTAATTATCTATCCCAGCAGAGAGTCGTCTCCCTGTCATCACAGATGCTCAGGTAGGAGCCGCCCTCTCCAAAGCAAAAAACACAGCATCAATGGGACCAGACGGTGTCCCGGGCTGCATCCTACAGGAGCTCCAAGAGGAGCTAAAACCTCATATTAGGCTACTGTTCAGTCTCAGCCTTTCTACAGGTTATGTACCCAAGGAATGGCGTACATCAACAGTGGTCCCACTCCACAAAGGCGGAGCCTCAACGGACCCTGGGAACTATCGCCCCATAAGCCTGACTAGCCTAGTCTGTAAGGCCATGGAGCGGATCATCATGGGACTCATAAACAAAGACATTGGGGAACTACAGACACTAGATCCTACTCAATTTGGCTTTGTTAAAGGCAGATCCTGTCTCCTGAACCTGGCAGACTTCTTCGAAACAGTCACCAAGGCCATAGATGAAGGGAAGGTAGTCCACACTGCCTACCTGGACCTCGCAAAAGCCTTTGACACCATACCACACTCTGGCATCATAGATAAGCTCTCCAGCCTAAATATCAACCCCTATGTCATAAGATGGGTTGCAAACTGGCTCAAGGACAGAACCCACACGGTCAGAATTGCGGGAGCTATGTCAGACTCTAAACCTGTTACAAGTGGCATCCCACAAGACTCAGTCCTGGGACTGCTCTTGTTCGGTGTATATTTTTCAGAGGTACAGGCCAACACGGGAGGACTGTGTCTGACCAAGTTTGCAGACAACTGCAAACTGGGTGCCATAATTGACTCTCCAGCTGACACAGGCATCCTCCAAAAGGGTCTCACAGAGACAGACAACTGGTGCCAAAGCCATGGCCTGAAACTAAACTCCAAGAAGTGTATAGTCATACCTTTTGGGAAAAACAAAGTGCCCACAAACTACCATATAGGCAGAAATTCATTAAGTACAGAAGAAGTAATTAGGGACCTGGGAACCCAAGTTGATAGTAATCTCTCCTTTGACAACCACATTGCCAATGTGGTTAGAAAGACCTTCTATATAGCCCACCTCATCATGAAAGGGTTCACATCTAGATCCAAGGAGGTCATTGTGCCCCTTTACTCATCCCTCATCAGGCCCATAATTGAATACAATGCCCCGTTTGGGATGTACCTTACCCGTCACCTGCAGCAACTGGAGAGACCACAAATGTACCTCACCAAGAGGATCAAGGGTCTCAAATAGATGACGTATGCTACTAGATTAAAGAAACTCCAGCTCTACTCAGTTGCATACCGCCTACTTAGAGGCGATCTGTGCCTGACTTATAAAGCCATGTCCAATCCAGAATTAATGGACATGCTCCACCTCAAAAAATCCAAATCCACTAGAGCTACGCGCTCAAGTGATTTGAATCTCAACACAGAAATTAATAGGACATGCTGGAGAGACAGATTCTTGACCCAGAGGCTCCCAGTACTCTGGAATAGAATCCCAGTCCATATCAGGCAAAGCCCCTCGCTGACTCTCTTCAAGAGAAATCTTGACGAGTGGATGGGAGATCGTAAGTTCACTCCAGGGATCACTTCTGTGTCACTGCTAGACAGAGGCTCAATAAAGTAACCAAAAATAGGGCACAGTAAAACCCATTTTTTAAGGGGTGGCGTAAGCCAAATACACTCTGGCTAGGCTGATAAATGCCCTAGGGCATATAGCCTAGTATCAACCTATGAACCTAAGAGTGCCCACTCAGTGCTCTCATTTGCCTGCAATCCAGTGCTCCTTGGAACACAGCCATGAAGAAACGTACAAAAAAAATGTTAGGGCTTGCATAACACAGAAGCCAATGATCCAACAGACACCTCACAGCTGAAGTATTAACCAAGGTTAAGTGTTGGACTTATAAAAAATAGATATATAAATGAGCAGTCTTTCCATGAAAGAATTGTATGTCAGTAAGATGAAGCATGGCTCACCTGTAGAGTAATGTCAACAGTAACTTATGAGTTCAAAGAAAACTGCAGACTTGTCTCACACTTTGTGCAACTTTGGTAAAATAAAAAGAAAACCACAAGTGATGATGGAGCACTATATCACACAAAATGAACTTTAATCCACTGGTTTAGCGCTTTCAGCCCAAGAATTAGGCCTTCATCAGAACAAAGTGTTAAAAAACTGTCTTATTTTTATACCATCATCAATACACATCACACCAATCAAATTTTATTGTACTTAAATTTAATGTAAAAACTGTTTAAGATGTGTTTAAATAAAAATGCATTTTAAATAAAGCACACATTTCTAATAAACATATAAACTATTTACATTTGTTATAATAAGCTTTTCTTTTCAACACCATTGTTAAGCCCTGGTGCCCTGCATGCATCTAATAAAACCTGCCATTTAAACTCTCTAAAATCTAGTTCATAGGTTCATAGGTTCATAGGTTTATACTAGGCTATCTGCCCTAAGGCATTTATAAGCCTAGCTAAAAATTATGTGTGGCTTCCACCCCTTATATGAAAAAATACTGTGCCCATTAG
This sequence comes from Protopterus annectens, assembly GCF_019279795.1. Classification (NCBI taxonomy): domain Eukaryota; kingdom Metazoa; phylum Chordata; order Ceratodontiformes; family Protopteridae; genus Protopterus; species Protopterus annectens. The sequence goes on along the minus strand of NC_056741.1, from coordinate 565,938,894 downwards.
TTTGTTGTGCCTCTGTCCAGCAGTGACCCAGAGATGATTGCGGGGGTAAGCCTACGATGTGCCATGCACAGGGCTAGATTTCTCTCTGCCTCACATGGCTGGAGTTTCTTCAATCTGGCAGCATATGACAGATTTTGGAGTCCCTTTATCCTTTTGAGATACATATCATTGGTCTGATTGACCTCACTAGATCTGGATGTGAATCCCTTCATGATCAGGTGGGCAATGTAGAAGGTCTTTCTAACCACTTTAGCAATGTGAGTGTCAAGGCCACTTCCCCAGGTCCCTGATAACCTCTTCTGTGCTTAGTGGATTGCCACCTATATGGTAGCTTGGGGTTACCTTGTTTTCCCAAGGGTATGACTATACATTTTTGGCGTTTAACTTCAGGCCATGGCTCTGGCACCAGCTATCTGTTTCCGTGAGTCCCTTCTGAAGGATATCAGTGTCCGATGCTTTTTCCACTATGGCGCCCAGTTTGCAGTCATCTGCAAACTTTGTCAGCCAAAGTCCTCCCATGTTGGCCTGTACTTGAGAAGTAGATGCCAAACAATAGGTGGGACACAGTCTGACACAGCGCCAGCAACTCTAACCCTGTGGGTTCTGTCCTTAAGCCAGTTTGCAACCCATCTTGTGACATATGGGTTTACATTTAAGCTGGTAAGTTTTTCTACAATACCAAAGGGGTATTGTGTGAAAGCCTTTGCAAGGTCAAGGTAGGCTGTATGGACTGCCTTTCCCTCATCAATGGCCTTGGTGACTATTTCAAGAAGTCGACCAAGTTCAAAAGGCATGATCTTCCCTTGACAAAGCCAAACTGGGTCGGGTCCAATGTCTGCAAGTCCCCTATATCTTTGTTTATGAGCTCCATTATGATCCTCTCCATAGCTTTGCAGACTAGACTTGTTAAGCTTATGGACCAGGGTCCGTGCGCCACCTTTGTGGAGTGGGACCACAGTTGCATCCTGTGGTAAGGCTGAGATTAAACAGCTGCCTTATGTGCGGGTTTAATTCCTCATTTAGCTCGTGTAGCACACAGCCGGGGACACCATTCCCATCTCTGTCTCCATTAAAGCCCAATGGAACATGATCTATAACTGTAAAAAGAAACTTAACACTGTTATTGCTACTCACACAGTTTAAAGTGTGCTTGTAAAGAGCATTATCTAAAATTTTCTTTTTGATGGCATAATAGTGTTCATACATTCTGTTTTTAAGTTGCCCATTGGTTTTCCCAATGTAGAATGAAGAACAAGTGGAGCATTTTGCCATGTATACCACAAATGTAGATTTACAATTAAAACTGCCTGGAATGTGCCACATCTTGCTCTGAGTTGCAACATTAAATATGCTCCCTCTGAAATGTATTTACAAAAATTGCAACTTTTACATTTAAAAGTGCCTATGTTGCCTTGAGGCTTTTTTCTTTGTCCACTTTCTAACATCTTTGAAATTCCTTCCTCTTGTGTTAACAAACATGGGGGCTTCTCCTACTACCATCTGAAGATCACTATTTGAAACTAATATTCTCCAGTTGTTGGACACTATGTTTTTTAATTTCTTTACTGTCTAAGGTAAAAGTTAACAACATGGACGTTACCCATTCCATCTTGTTTTGTGTGTTTCCACTAAGCCCCTCCCTTTCACTTGTACTAATAATGTCTTGGACTATTTTAGAAGGGTACCCTCTGTTTTTTAAATCTAGAATGCAATTCCTGCACTAGCAAATCTAACTGTGCTTCATCTCTTGTAAGTCTCTTAAGCCTTACTAACTGCCCCTTTATAATGTTGTATTTCACATAAGTGGGATGCATATTAGAGTAACTCAAAAGACCATTACTTGCCACATTCTTATAACTGATGCAGGACCCAAAAAAAATCTTTACCTTCCTCTTTAATAACTTCTAAATCTAAGAAACATATCTTACAGTTGTCCCAGCTACCAGTAAAATGCAAAAATGAGGTGCTATTGTTCATGCCTTCAATGAACTGTAAGAGCTCAGTTTGTGCGCCTCTCCAAATAAAAAACAAATCATCAATAAAACGATAATACCTCACAATTTTTTGTCTGTTGGTAAACTTGGACATAATATTTTCCCAGTAAGCCAGAACTAAGTTGGCATAACTGGGAGCCATCCTGGCACCCATCACCACCCCCTTTTGTTTGCAAAATAATGTTTGTTGTCAAACATGAAGTAATTGTATGAAAGAATATTATCCATACATTCCAACATGAACCTGCACTCTTCTAATTCATATTCTCCACTGTTGATTAACAAATTCCCAACCCACTCTAACCCCACGTCATGAGGAATGCAGGTGTATAAATATGCCACATCTACTGTCACCAGCAAATCACCAGCTTCAACCTTAATTTTATTGATTTTACTTAAAAAATCAAAAGAATCCCTAATAAAGGAGTCTGTCGTCTGCACTATCTCAAGCAAAGTTCTATCTATAAACTTGGAACATGGTTCTAACTTCGATGCTGGTGAAGAAACTATGGGCCTATAAGGGGGACAGTGCCCATCCTTATGTATCTTTGGAATTCCAAAGAGGTGCCCTATCCTGGGTTTGTCTACTATAAAAAACTCATACATGTTCCTAGAAATCAAACCTTCTGATAAGGCTTCAAAAAGCCAAGAGTCTATTCTTTTATACGCTTTTAGGACATCACCTTTGGAAACCTTTTTATATGCAGTTTCATCTGCTAATAATAATTGCATTCCCTTTACATAATCATCAGAATTTGCTATGACCATTGAACCCCCTTTGTCTGCATGCATGACCCTGATGGAAATATCATCCTTAATGGAATTGAAAATCATTTGCTGTTCTGCTGTCATATTATAAAATTTTCTCTTGCTTCTTTCGTTTAACAAATCCCTAATTTCTATTTCACACAGTTCCTCAAATGCTTTTAATACAGGGTGCAAGAGTGGGTTAAAAGTGCTAGGTGTAACAAAATCACCCTTTTCCTTACCTTCTCGATTCTCCATTAACAACTTTAAGTTCAGTTTTCTGGTATATGCTTTTAAATTAACAACAGTGTCCACAATGTCCGCTCTTCTGGAGGGCACAAAATTAAAACCTTTTTTTAGTAAGTTAGTCTCTGCTTCTATGAAAACCCTCTTTGACAAGTTGTATATTTTAAAATCCATAAGCATTACCTGTATGTTCGATGCCATTCCTGATTATTCCCTCTGCAAATCAAAGGGTAAACACTGGCTTGATTTCAAGTTTCGGCTACCTGCATCACTGTCGGATTGTTGTAACTGTTCAAATTCCTCCTCGGTGGGACATTTTGCTTCCCTGGTGTCACAGTCTCCCATTCACCATGTTGCACTGTTCTTTTCTCCTGCAGACACTTCGAGTGCTGAGGAGATAAAAAAGGCTTGGAAAATCTGCTATTTTCTTGATGGTGAAAGTCTCTATTCTCTCTAACAGCTTCTTCCTCCCCTCGAGCAACATTCTGCGGTGACGTCAGCTCACCGGAGGTGTTGCTTGCTGATTCTGCTGGTTTTAAGTTGGAATGGCATTTCCTTTCTTTGTACAGCCTGCGATCCCTGTCTACTTTCTTCTCCTTTTGCCTCAAAGAATTGTCTAAGGCATCAACTTTAGACTGTATTCGCCTTAGAACATCATCAATTTCTTTTGGTAAGGTAGCTAAACTAAGTTTGTCTAAGTCCACTGATCTACTTAGCAAGCTTGCGCTCCTCTTAAATGTAAAAGTTGCAATTTTTGTAAATACATTTCAGAGGGAGCAGATTTTAATGTTGCAACTCAGAGCAAGATGTGGCACATTCCAGACATTTTTAATTGTAAATCTACATTTGTGGTATACATGGCAAAGTGCTCCACTTGTTCTTCATTCTATATTGGGAAAACCAATAGGCAACTTAAAAACAGAATGTATGAAGACTATTATGCCATTAAAAAGAAAAATTTAGATAATGCTCTTTACAAGCACACTTTAAACTGTGTGAGTAGCAATAGCAGTGTTAAGTTTCTTTTTACAGTTATAGATCATGTTCCATTGGGCTTTAATGGAGACAGAGATGGGGAACTAGATTTTAGAGAGTTTAAATGGCAGGTTTTATTAGATGCATGCAGGGCACCAAGGCTTAACAATGGGGTCAACTATAAAGCTGTGTTGAAAAGAAAAGCTTATTATAACAAATGTAATTAGTTTATATGTTTGTTAGAAATGTATGCTTTGTTTAAAATGCATTTTTATTTAAACACATTTTAAACAGTTTTTACATTAAGTTTAAGTAAAATGAGATTTGATTGGTGTGATGTGTATTGGTGATGGTATAAAAATGAGACAGTTTTTTAGCACTTTGTTCTGATGAAGGGCTAATTCTTGGGCTGAAAGCACTAAACCAGTGGATTAAAGTTCATTTTGTGTGATATAGTGCTCCACCATCACTTGTAGTAACTTATGAGTGATGTATGCAATGTACATCTATGATTCTGTTCAATGTAACTGGCAATAAAATAATTATGAATGTATGATGGCATGATTAACAAAAACTTAAAAGTTATGGCTCCCCAGGACTACACATGTGCAATACACAACCTATAAAAATTCCTTCCTCCCAAAAATAATTAAATTAAAACAATGATAAAACTCTGTAATGATGACAGGAATGTGTAACTCCATAACAGATAACAGCATTAAGAAAATATATCACAGCCGTAACACATTTGCTGGGCTATAAATGAAACAATGACATTGTGACTACTGATATAACACTTTTTTAGAACACATGATCAGATTGTCAGAGAAATGTTGCTATAAAGGCAGTTGACATCTATAACAACATCAGTGGACAAGAACTGATATAGGCTCTGACAACAACAATGGATAAAATGCAGACAGCAAACAATTTGCTACTGTGAAATGTTAGCATCAGTAATGTGAAAAAAAACCTTATTACAGAACCTATGTGAAGTTACCCAACCAATCAGCAACATCAAAGTCTGTGTGGATCCAAACAGTCTCCCCTACTATGATACATGTGCTTTACCTACATGGTTATCTCATATGGTGCAGATTCAGCCCTGTGAACACTGTTAAAAACAAATCAGGTGTGAAATCATTAGCTTTAATGAATACCTTAATGTGAATTAAGTGCAAGGAAGGTAAACATTGTTTAAGGACCTACATGTTTCCATGCACATGCCATAGCAATGTGTGAATAATTAGTGTTACTGCAGGAATAATTCAGTGTTTGGCATACCTGGCACTTTGATGTACATGTACTGAGGGTGTTTCAGACAGAATAGACTTAACAAAAAAGTTAGTACCTTACATTGACTGTCTTAGGAGAGAACATCTTTATAACATTTGTATTACTAAATGCTTATGATGTAACTGTGCCTGTGAGTAACAAGTTGTTGTTTATAATTCATCTGAAGTAAGTAACTGTTACAGAATAGAAACACATACCAAAATAGATCAAAAGACATTGGGCCGGATTCATGAACAAGTTATTTCCATGCTACTATTGTGTGCACATTGTGGCGAGATGCGTACACAAATAGTGAGCTGTTTTGTTTTCATTAAATGGCTCTACACATCATGTAGGGTTTCCAAAGGTAAATTGCACAGAATGCTAATTAAAGCATAAGCAGCTGAATTATGTGCTAATTAACCAATCCAAGATGACAGAGCCTTTCAGGAAGCTACACATGTGCAATACACAACCTATGTTGTAACCATGTAGAGATAGTATAGTCATTGGCTCTGAACACCAAAACTTATTGGAATACAGCCACCATCACACTTAGAAAAAAAAACAATGTTAGGGGATGTTGCTGCTCTCTTGCATGTCCAATAGTCTGAAATCTATGCAGCTGTTGCTGCTGATAGACCTCGTCTAAGGAGAAGAAGGGTGTTCAGACCCAGTTTAACGTATCGTGAATGACATGATATTGAAATAGTAAAGTGATACAGGGTTGATAGGGAAACTCTTCAGAAACTCTGCAACCTCTGCTGCCTCTATCGCAGACCCAGGAGAAATCAAGGAAAGCAACTAAGGTATGTGTGACATTAAAAGGATATTAGCAATTGGTACATTCTAGAGACCCATATGGGATATACTAGTGGTATTACAGGCCTCAGCCTCCAGAATATTTTGCCAGTATTTTAATGCTATCTATAACATGCAAGGAAGTACATCTATTTTCCAAGCATACCAAGAGGAGCAAGAACAGTGGAGGAATTCTATGCTGTACCACACTTCCCTGAAATTATTGGGACCATAGACTGCACTTACATGAAGATAAAAGGCCCACCTGGTAAACAGGGAAGGACATACATCAGCAGGAAGGGGTTACACTCAGTTAACTGCCATATTGTCTGTAATGCCTGAGTTATCATCCTCAGTGTCTGTGCAGGCAACCCAGGCAGTTATCAGGACTCATACATGTGTCACACATCACAGATTTATACAAGGTTTGCTAAGGTTAGTGTTCTACAAGGTCATCTACTGGGTGATTCATGGTATGCACTGGAAGCATGGCTGATGACACACATCAGAAATGCACACACACCCACAGAAGAAGGATATAATGATGCCCATGCTGAAACTAGAAACATCATAACGCATATGTTTGGCATGTTGAAGTCACATTTCCACTGTCTAGACCTATCTAGGGGGCCCTGCAGTATGCCCCAGGGACCTGCACAGAAATCCGTAATCTGTGTCATGTTGCACAATATCATCTTGAGAAAACAGCTGCAACAAGAATATCAAGGGCCAGAAGCACATATTCCTGGACCATAAGCAAGGCCAGCACCTCCCGTACAGAGAGACGAAGAATCTGAGGGGGCACTTCCAGCTGCAGAGGTAACTGGTAAATGTAGTCATCCACAGTATGCCCTTGCCCTGGCTAAGAGATAAAAGATAGCACAAGCACTCAACACCTAAGACTGAAAGGTTAGGGCACACTCCCAGCAACTAAGAGGCAAATGACAGCACACACACTCACTGGCGAAGAAATATACATTACAACCTAACTACACATAGATATTAAAAGTAATGCCAGATGATGTCCACAAACTTTACTTAACCATGCAATGTTTTTATATGGATAGCATTAGACAGAGACAGCCCCAAAGCACATGACTCTTTACTGCAGTAATATCAAGGTAAGTGTGAAACCTATAGTACATGAACAAATGTGTAAAAAATAAACTACCTGCATACTGTCAGTCTTGCGTCTATCCACTCTATAAATCACTCATATATGCAACCCTAAGTCAAACAGAAATGAACAAACCCCATGGTACAGCCATCATCATTCTCACAGGGTGGAGAGAGTGTGTACTCTAAGAACTGCAATATGCAGAGAATAATAGCAGTGAAATTTAAAACTTGCATACATTGCTATTTTTTCCATTGCATATTGAAATATATTCCTAATATGAATATGTAAGCAGTGTGTGTAGAGGACAAACATAACTTATGAAATATTTTATTAATTTTTTATTTAAAATGTATTTACCAGGAAAGTCCAACTGGGACAGAGTCTATTTTCAGTGGAAGCCTGGGGAGAAATGCTCCAAAAGCAATTCTTTGGAAACTAGTGCAGTGACCTGTATAAGAATCTCCTCCAGGTAACTATTAACAATGTTCTGTCTGTATCCAATCAGACTCCCCTCCTTCCACTTCCATAGCTACACCATTATAGCAGTATAGTGTAGATTCAGCCCTCTGAGCACTGTAAAGATGCAAATGAGATGTTAAATCATTAGCATTCCTGAATACCAAAACAAGTCTCTTAATGTAGGGCATGTAAACATGGTGTAGGTAGCTACACAACTGCATGCATACACCCTAGGACTGCAGGGAGGCACAATAACAATTGTTAGCTGCTAATGGCTTGCAAATGTTTCTGATTGCTCTGACAAGAACAACAACCAATACTGAAGTGACTGCTCTCTCTGAAGTGTTTGTATTATGCAAAGTAGACTTGCAATAAAAAGTTGTAAGAACCTTGAGAGCTATGAGAACAACCTTAAGAACATTGACATGCTTGTTGTAAGAGAACATTGTCCAGCCTCTGCTTTAAATCTGCCCGAAATGCTGAGCAGCTATATTTCATATTGTAACAAAGATGGAAATAAATGGCCATGACATTGCATTTCTGTAGTTAAGCTGAAGGGAGGGGAAGATGGTCAGAAAATAAGGAGAAAAAGTAGCTGTTGGTGTTGGCAACTGGACATTAAAATGGTGTAGACCATTATTACTTTAAAGTATTGGTCAATATGACATTGATGTAGACATGTTTAAGCAAATGAGAAAGTAATTTTTTCTAGTCCTTTACTGGTGGCAAAGAGGGACAAGAAACACAATTAAGTGTATGTTGTTATTGCACTGAGTTAAGGGTTCAATTCCAGATAGTGTGGGGTCTAACAGAATTAATGCATATTTTCTCAGCACATGATCAGTTCAATTCCAGATAGTGCGTCTTCCAACAGATATTTTCTCAGCATCTGATCAGATTGTGCCACACACAGAACTAGGACACTTCACAATTTTGTCTTTTCACATTTATTACCCTGTATGTGTTGCCACGGAAAATTGTCTATCTTTTTTGTGTTCCTCTATGCAGCTTTTGGTAGAGTGCACTGTTGACTGGCAGTGTTTCAAGGCAGGGAAAAAGAGTCTGCTAGCCAAGGTACAAACTAGAATCTGAAATATTCATTAGTGCAAACATGTCTGAAACCGATGCATGGTATTTCTAATGGGTGAGTATATTGTGGACCTGTTTCTGTAGCAGAAGTTGTAAATGCAGTGACTTTGGCCCCTTTACATAGTTTTTCTGGGTTTCAGATCCACACAGGTTGAAGGGACTGAGGAAATGATTACTTCCAATGCAGGAATCACTATCATTATCAATTTTTATGCTTTTTTATTGTTTATGCCTTGTGCACTTGGTCACTGCTGAGTGTTGAGCAAAAAAAAAAGCTTACCTGCTTAGGGAAAAAAGTGAGAAATCTTATTTGAGCAGCCTTTGTAGCTCAAACAGGCTTAGCAGTGATGACTGTCATCCACACTTTGGACAGAACTTAGTGGAGAAAATCTACCTGTTGATCTTGCACTCTCTGTAGCACAAGGTATAAGTGCAATGCCTTCAGAGATGTAGCACAGGTAGTCCAGGGTTCAAATTCAGATAATGCTGTTTTTTTAAATAGGGTATCAATACAATTTCTAACAACACTTTGATAAGGAAGGTAGCACTAATAAACAATGAACATGAGTTTTGCTGTAGCACTTACAAATACTCACTTAGCTTGAACTTTATGCATTATGTATTCCTTACATTTGATTCCTTCATTGGTCAACTAACCTTTTACAGAGTGTAATTCCAGGAAGTTATGTGCCAAGTCATTCTATTTAACATCCAAAACACCAAGGATAACAAGCCTAGCCACTGAGGCTGTCATTGCTGACCATCTGTAAAAGTGTGAATATGTTCAGCATCACACATGGCAACTGCCATGTCTCACACCTTTGTTGCTGTTTAAAAAGTACCTTCCGCCTTGCTTACAAATGCCTCTTTATGCTTACCATTAAGCAAATGCAGTTGGAATGGTTGTGCATGTTTGTGCACTAACCGTTAAATGGAAGATTGGAATTTGGTGCCAATTCATCCTTATAGTTGTTGCTTGACTTGTGCAGCCACAGCTGGTGTGGGAGATGATGGTGCTAACTTTAGAGCACAGTGGTATTGTGTGGAGGTGTCTATGATTTTTGTGGTACTCCTCTTGAAGTGCTACAGCCATAGGCTACTGCAAGGGGACTACACTGGGTCTCAGTATAAGACTGAGGCTTGGAACAGTGCAGCCAAGGCTGTCTTCAGTGTAACTGGCATCCCACATTTTAAAGATAATTGCTGTCATTACTACAGTGATCTGAAAGGGTGCAAGGACCTCCTTAGCCAATGGGAGGCTAAGTTTAGGACTGCTGACATCCCTCACTTGTGTAAGTACACTCGCCTATCTGTATTAACTGATGTACCCAGCCAAGATTGTTATTCAATATGCTTTCATGTCTCTTCTTGTCTTCTGTTTTGTACTGCTGCTGAAGACATTGCAGTGAAATGTGAGGTGCACCAAGAGAGGTTAATTCAGTCAGAGAGGCATGAGGTACGTATGTATCAGGTATTAATGTAAGCCTAATAACTGTTGTACTTGTATGCTATATGGAAATACTCTAATAAATAGTGGGATTTATAATATCATAGCAGTGCACCTGAGTAAGACTTTGTCATCATAACTGGATGTGGCAAAGGTGCATAGACTGAATACTTATAACTGTTCATTTTGTATATGTGTATATATATATATATATATATATATATATGTATGTATATATATATATATATATATATATATATATATATATATATATATATATATATATATATAGGTTAGGTTCATAGGTTGGTACTAGGCTATCAGCCCTAGGGCCTAAACAAGCCTAGCCATAACAATTCCCTGGCTATTTCTTCCCCACTATTTACTTCCCTGGACCCTATCTAACAGGGCAACTGATGTGATCCCCAGGGTGAATTGCCTTTCTCCCATCCAATCGTCAAGGTTCCTTTTGAAGAGGGCCAAAGAGGCACTCTGCTTGACATGTATGGGCAATCTATTCAAGAGTCTGGGGAGTCTCTGGGTCAGGAACCTATCCCTCCAGCATGTTTTGTTTATTGTGATGACAAGGTTTAGATCCCTGGAGCATATGGCCCTGAGGGATTGGGATTTCTTTAAGTGTAGCATGTCCAACAGCTCTGGGTTTGACATGGCCTTGTATGTTAAGCAGAGATTGCCTCTGAGTAGACGATATGCGACAGAGTATAGCTGGTGTTTTTTAAGGCGGTCAGCGTAGGGCATCTGCTTTAGGCCTGTGATTCTTTTAGTGAGGTATTTCTACAGCCTTTCCAGTTGTTGCAGATGTCTTGAGAGGTACATACCAAATGGGGTGTTGTATTCTATAGTGGGTCTAATGAAGGATGAGCACAGTAGGACAATGACCTCCTTTTTTCTGGATGAAAAGCCCTTAGTGATGAGGTGTGCCACATAGAAGGATTTCCTGACTGTTGTGGCGATGTGGTTATCGAAGGTGAGACCACTGTCCACCTGTGTCCCTAAGTCTCTTATCACACTTTCGGTGTTTAGTGTACTGCCACCTATATGGTAATTCACGGATACATGTTTTTTCCCAAAGGGGATAACTATACATTTCTTGGCATTGTGCTTGAGCCCATGGTTCTGGCACCAAGCATCTGTTTCTGTAAGGCCCTTTTGTAGAGTATCCACATCATTGGGGATTCAATAATGGCTCCCAGTTTGCAGTCATCTGCGAACATTGTTATCCAGAGTCCCTTAGTGTTGGCCTGTACTTCAGAGAAGTAGATGCCAAACAAGAGCGGTCCCAGGACTGAACCCTGAGGTACTTCACTTGTCACTTGTCTGGAGCTGGATTTGGAGCCAGCTACTTTTAAAGTGTGGGTTCTATCAGTAAGCCAGTTAGCAACCCATTGGGTGATGTAGGGATTAATGCCCAGCTTAATAAGTTTATCTATGATTCCAGAGTGGGGGATGGTGTCAAAGGCCTTGGCAAGGTCTAGATAGGCTGTGTGGACCACCTTGCCCTTGTCCATGGCTCTGGAGACTTATTCAAAAAGTCAATCAGGTTCAGGAGACAAGATTGGCACTTCACAAACCCAAACTGGGTGGGGTCCAGTGTTTGAAGGTTGCCAATGTCTTTGTTTATAAGTTCCATGATAATACGCTCCATGGCCTTGCAGATAAGGCTTATCAGACTGATGGGACAGTAGTTTCCGGGATCCAAGGTGGAGCCCCCCTTGTGGAGTGGGATAACTGTAGCTCTGCGCCACTCAGTGGGCACGAAACCTGAGGTGAGGCTATGATTAAACATGACACTTAGGTGAGGTGCCAGTTCATATTGTAGTTCATGTAGTGCACAGCCCAGGATGTCATCTGGTCCCATGGATGCTGTATTCTTAGCTTTGGAGAGTGCGTTTTTTACCTGTGTGGCCATTATTACTGGAATTTGGCAATCTTCCGGTACTGAGATGGGCCATTTAGGGGGTGAGAGGGGGGTGAAGTTGGCACTGAATCGATCTGCCAGTATATTGGCAATATCCTTGGGATCAGTATATTTAATGCCATTCTGTTTTAGCTCAGAGCAGATCTGAACATTGCCACTTAGATTCTTGACATAGTTATAGAATGCCTTGTGGTTGTCTTTGGAATCTTTGGCAATTTTATTTTCGTGACTAGCTTTGGAGGATTTTATGATGGATCTCAGTTTCTTACTGAGGCTGGTAAGGGAGTTTTTTGCATCCTGGGATTTTCCTCTTTTCTGCAACAGTTTCTTCCTTTTGTTGTAAAGTTTGTTTATGGCAGGGGACCACCAGATTGGCTTCCTTTTTTCGGATGAGAGCATCTTGGTTCTATTTGGGATGGCACGATTCATGCATGAGTGGATGTGCTCATACAGTGCCTTAGTGTAGGATTCAGCAGTTGAACTTTCAGTTCCCGTCTGCATGGGTGTCATGAAGTTTGTCACTTCTGACTTGAGTAGCATGAAGTTGGCTTTGGTGAAGTTTGTTATGGAGGTTTCCTTACTGGGGGAGGGGGTGGGATGTGGATGTTAAGGGTGATTAGCTTATGGTCAGACCTGACTAACAAGGGGGTGACCATAGGTGTGGAGCATTGATTTCCCATGTTGGTAATTACCAGGTCTAGGATATTGGAGCCCCTGGTGGGAGTATGGATTAGTTGATCCAGGGCGTTGGAATTTATGAATTCCAAGAACCGTTGGGCAAAGGTGTTGGTACATGAGTAGTTTTCCCAGTTAATGGCAGGGTAGTTAAAATCACCCAGTATTAGGGTGTTTGGTTCTATCTTAATATTTTCCAGTATGTTTTGAAAGGTGTAGTGAGAATCTTTGGGTATGGTGGGGGATCTGTAGCAAGCTACAATTTGGATTGCAGTCTTACCTAGTGTTAGTTGCACCTGGAGAATTTCAGATGCATTGAGTTGGGCAACTAGCCTGGTGGTGTGAATATCCTTGGTGAATATTGACACTCCTCCACCTTTAGTGTTTCGGTCCTGGTTTGGTGGCCGAAAAGTGTGGTAAGAGTTGTAGCTTGGTATTGTAGGGGTGCTCTCTGGTGCCTTGAACCAGGTCTCAGTTACTGCACAGATATCGATGTTCTCCATTTTTAGGAGTGCCTCGAGAGAGTGCATTTTGAGGTTTAGACTTCTAGCATTACCTTCAGATTTTGCATGCTTGTACCTGTTACGGTGGTGGTTTTGTCCTTTGAACTTTGCCTAAAAAAGGCACTATAGGGGTGGCAAGAGCCTTAGCCAGTAACCTGAATCCCAGGGGCGACAGGTGCAGACCATCTCTGGCATAGCATCGTGGTCTGTCAGTCATGTCGTCCCAGGCAGACAGATACTGGATCCCCTTTGAATGACACCAGAAGCTTAGCCAATTGTTGAAGTCAATCATTTTGTCCTTATATTGTGGTATCATTCTGGGTGAAGGCAGGATGCTACTCAGAGCTAGGGTCATACCTGCCTGGGCCACATGATCCGAGAGCTCTTCCTTGTCTTTTTTCATGTAGTCCAGGGAGGTACGTCTCAAGTCATTCACTCCAACATGGACAATGACAGAGTCATATCTGTTCTTGTTGTGGAGTGACTTGAGTGCATGCGTTATGTGGTGGATCCTGGCACCCGACAGGCAGCTGACTGTAATTTTCTCCTTGTTCAGCCTAGTGAGAGGGACATCAGTGTGCCGGACTATAGAGTCACCTATGACTAAAGTGTTAGGTGCATTGTCTTGCCTTAGGGGCTGTTGCTGGGTGTCACACTGGTGTTGTGAACTATGTGACACTTTGGTTGTGATTGGTGTTTGTTTGCGTTTCAGCTTCAGAGGTCCTTGGTGCTTGGGCAGGTTACAGTTAAGGGCCTCTGCATATGTGGATTTAGTGTTGCTATATGTGGGTGTTGGTGGTGTGGGTTTAGAAGGGCTATGTGTTGCTTGAGGTGTAGTGTGGGTGTTAACCTTCTCCTCTTGACCTGTCTAGCACAATCTTGGGTGGAGAGAGCTTTGCTTCCATTTTGGCTATGTAAGTGCATCTCTCACAGGTTGTAGTGTTGGGTGGTAGGAGGAGAGGGTTGTCTGTGTACATGAGGCAATTGCTGCATTGCCCCATTATGCCCAGATTCACCAGGTGGACAGGAGAATTCACTGGAAGCTGACCCTTGGACATATATGTCATGTGATATGCCATGGATCTAATTCTCTCTTTTTTTTCTCACCTCACCCCTTCTCTCTCTCTCTCTCTCTCTCTCTCTCTCTCTCTCCTCGTATCTTTTTTTTTTGGTGTGTGTGGTGGGGAGAATATTTTATTTCTCTAAAAACTGTTCTGTTGTCATACATTTCTTCCTTCCTACAAAACCTCACACGCACCACAGAGAGGTACACCAACCAATGTAGATCAGCCCACCATCCCTCCACAGGCTGCAGCACTGAACCCCAGCACTTCAGTTTCCCACACTGTTAGCACTGCCTCCTCAATCCCTGCCCTACCTGCCCCATCTGCATCAGGTAGCTTTGCCCCACCAGCTGGTGCAGTGGTACCCTCCAGGAGTAGTAGTAGTAGTGGAGCAGCTTATTTTGTCACCTGTGAAGAGCTGACAGGGCTGGTGGAGGGTATTATAGAATCGGCCATGCTGAAAAGGTGCTGTGTCACATTATGAAGAGAATTCCACATTGAAAATTGACACAGGAGACTGAGAAAATAGACAGTGATGATAGTTCTGAGAGTGAGGACTAGGTTCTCACTGTTCTCAGGCTTGACATGGGTGCACATCTGATGCCCCCTACTTATCTCCAGTCATAGTGCCCCTCAACCTTTTGTATCCAGCACCATCCTTGTGTGTGTGTAGTGTGTTCTGTGTGTCTGTGCTTGCACCTGCTTCCTCACCTAACCTTCCTAACCAACCCTCACATTCCTGAGAACCTTCCCTAGCATTCCTCGCTCTGTGATAGAAAAAAATAAATAAAAATGAGCACCTGTCCCACAAAAAATGACATATACATAACGCTCCACTTCTCCTATGTGTCCTGTTGACACACTTGATTTGGTACAGTTGGCTATACAACATTATTCTGTTGTTGTCACCTACCCTTGGTGTGGTAACAGTCTAAAATCGGCATATTCTGGCTACTCTGGCTTCACTTCTACATTTATGTTGTGAAGAAGTGGATAGCTATGGTTCTCTCGCACTACCTTCCCACAAACTCCTCTATTCTTTCCCCTGTGTCCTCCCATCTGCTCCCCCCATTTCACCACTTTCCTATAAATCCCATTTTCACACATTTAATCTGGTAAAAAAATAAGGTAATACTCACTGGTGATGTCATTGACAGTGAAATGTGCAATGTCACAGTCATCAAATAAATCCATAGTTGCCCTTGTGTTTCAGAAAACCATCATTTGTCTGTGGTGTTAACCATATACTGCAGGTAAAATCACAACGTCAGTGCTTACAGTCACTATACATGCTAACAGTGTTGTCGCCCACATGTGCTATGTTCATGCGTAGATGTTTCCTGTTACAAGAGTTTATTCTACATTTCCTCTGTAAAGGCTGTATTGAAGACTGATGCTGTCATTTGAATAGATTGCTGTTACATCACACTGAGGACATAAGACAATATAATGTATGTTGTTGCCTAAGTAAGGCAAGTGTTTCAATATAGGATTATATCCATATTGTACATAATTGCTGTTCTACCATCGCAGTGACAACAGCAGGGGGCTACGGCTGTGTTTTGGTTTCACCTAACCACACATATGATAATTGATGATTCATTGATCCCACTTTGATGTTAATTTTCTCCATGTTTAGACACGTGTTCAAAACCAGCATTGACTGACTGTTATCATTTGTGGCCTTAACTGTTTTGCATGAAAAATATCCCGCCAGTTATACTTTGTATGTATATTGTGGCAGATGCCTCCCCATCAACATTTAGCAGATAAAATTTATGGGCAGATAAAGTACAGCTGATTGAATGACCTCATGTAGGAGAAGTTCAACAGCTGAGATAACATTTCCACTGTGGTTAATGTGATTAATACCCAACTTGTTATTTGGAGGGGTTGCACGGCTTGGTGTTCAGTTATAGCATCAGGATTCATTTTGTGTGAACGTACTGACATCACGCAATGCCCCTTAAATCATATCAGTGTTATCCCTTGATATGTTACACAAACACATATAAACATAGCTTTGAATTTCCTAAAATTACACATTTGTGCTAACATTGTAATACTGAGAGTGCTACCTTGGCACATGCATTGAGTACAGTGGTATACATGAATGTGCTCCAGTTCTTGGTTGGTAGTGTAGAGACACTCAGAAGAGCTGTCCTTGACCACAGAACATTGATACAGGCCAAATAAATAAGCACTCCAGAAGGAATGACCACAATCCAGCACCAGAACTTTTATTATTAGTACCCAATAAAACACGAAAAATAAATACACGAACATCGTCAGTAAACCACATTTTCATCTTACACAGAAACGTCATCAGATATGAGCATACAATCTATCCCCACCACATTTATATACACAATAGTCTTAATTGATCAATGATTCAACTATCTACTACTAATAAAAGTTCTGGTGCTGGATCGTGGTCATTCCTTCTGGAGTGCTTATTTATTTGGTTTATTGGTTTTTGGTCATTTTGAGCACTTCTTCCACTTTGGTTATTTTGTTTAACATTGATATAGGGCTGATCATTCACATGAGCATACTCATATAATTGCCACCAGTCTGACATGCTACTGTGACATTCATTATCAGGCATCCTTTTTTGTCACACATTTATTTCATTTGTTTGTCACAATACTCATTGCTACCTCCTGTGGCAGATGCCGACAATCCACAGCTCTGGGGAATACACTGTGTCATGGTGTGGGGTTTGCATCTGTTTTGTTGTTATCTGTCAGCACAATAACTCTATCAGGCAGGGGTGCCTTATACAAGAGTATTATGTATATCACACTCTGCTCCCACATTTGTAACACCACACACACCTACATATGGCATGCATAACTATTACAATATTAAGGTGCATAATTCCCTTCAAGGGTGATCATCCTATTACATGTGTTAGGCCTCTTTCTGTGGCATACACCGTTAAAACACAAGTCAATGTTGGCATTGATGGCATGGTTTCATTTCTTGCAAAAGGTGATTAATGCTTTTAAGCCATTCCTATTTTTCTGCATGTTATATGAACGTAATGCACACTGTGCAGATATCCTATTATGTATGTATTGCCCTTACAAACTGTCATTTTAACTCAACATGTAAATGACATTCATATGTCATGTAATCCCCCTCTGTTACAATGTGATTTTGTATAACTGTCACAGCCTATAATATTGTCTGCTTTTATTTACCTACATTTGCTAAGAAATAGTGACCACCATTATTTATTCTAACATACATTATAGTGAAATGTTATTATAACACAGTTGTCTTTGTGACATAAGCACCCTCACATTGATTATCATACTAGACTTGGAACATTTACCCTCCCCTCTGACATCTTTCTGTATACATCTGTTTGATTTCTGTGCACATTGTCCTCAGTACACTTTTCCTTTTTGATAATCCATGTATTGTTGTTGGCCTTGCCATTTCACATCCTCTCTTAATTACTTTTGTATTCATGTTTCATTTATGTGTAGAGTACACTTTTCTTGCCTGTGTACAGTATACATCATTTGCCTTATGTACCTCTTTGGCCTGTCTGCCTGAACACGCTTAACAGGTTTGCCCATAAACAATCCTGTTTGTTTACTGTGTGTGCTTGTGCTGCTGAACACAGTTTCCTGGCCACCAATGCTGTTGCTGACCATGGAAGTGTGCTTGTATTCATGTTAGCAGGATGAGCAGCATGCATATGTGATTAACGCTGCTGCTCATCGCTCTAAGATATAAACATTGTATAGGCTTCACACGAAGCCAACACTAATGTTCATGAATCCCAGGGTCAGTCTTTTATACACTGAACTGTGGGTCTGGTACAAAAGTATGGAGTTCTAAGTAATGTTAAAACCACAGTGTTAGTATGTTCTTCACTGTCTGATTGTTTGTTTCACAGAGCTTGAAGGACACAGCTAACTTCATAACAAGAAATGCCAACTCTGAAAACTTTATATTTTCATTTAATTTGTCTGCAAGGAGCTAACTGTACTGCTGTTCACTTGTGCCTTTGCAAAAATTAAATTCAGTTTGCACAGTTTATTTTTAAAATGCTCTAGCATATTTCCACAAGAGAATAGTTAAGAAGGGGGATTCAATAAAGCCAACATGGTAATTTCTCACCATGTGAGCGTCGTGGCCAAGAAAAGTTTTAGATTCAGTAAGCACCGTGTAGCAGAGTGCGCCACCGTGCAAACAAGGTAAACACTAAGGTATGCTAATTACAGGATAAGCAGCTGAATTGCATGCTAATTAACCAATCCAACATGGCTAGCTATTCAACAAGCAATAAAGCATCCATGTAGGCTCCGTGTTGGCTTTTCCTGTGGATTACAAAACTTTTGGAATGCAGACATAAAAAGGAGTCTACAAGGACAGAACATTAGGGGCTGCTGCTGCTTTAATTCATTTCTGAAGCCAATGCTGCTGCTAATAGGCCTGGGCTGAGAAGAAGAAGAGTTTTAAGGCCCTATTTATTTTACTTTTCACAGTCTACATGATGTGGAAATTGTGGAGTGCTACAGGATGGACAGGGACACACTACATGAACTCTGTCTCTCTGCCCTCCTCAACTGAGAGCCAGAACCAACCAAGGGGAACTCATCCCAGTGGAGACAAAGGAATGTGTAGACCTTAGATTCTTAGCTACAGGTAGCTTTCAGAGGCCAACAAGGGACATGCTGGGGGTGTCACAGGCAACAGCACCCACGATCCTCCACCATTTCCTGAATGCTATACTCCAACATACCAGTGACCACATATATTTTCCCCACAGTTCTGAGGAGAGGGTGAGAAATATGCAGGAGTTTTACCATGTAGGGCATTACCCTGAAGTACCGGGTGCCACAGATTGCACACAAATGTAGAAATTAAGGCACCACTTGCGGAACAGAGTAGGCTGTATATAAACAGAAAGGGCTACCACTCTATCAACTGCCAAGTTCTGTGTAATGCCAAGGGAATGATCTTGAATGTGTGTGCTGGAAACCCTAGCAATTACCACAGCTCACATATCTGGCACACCTCCCAACTGTACCAGATGTTAGCTAGGGGGATATCCCACAGGGACATTTACTGGGTGATGCAGGCTATGCACTGGAACCATGCCTGATGACACCTATCAGAAATGCACACACACCCACAGAAGAATGCTATAATGAGGGACATGCTCAAAGAAGAAATATCATAGAGCGTGTGTTTGGGCTGCTGAAGTCACAGTGCCTTGATATGTCTGGGGGAGCCCTGCAGTACAATCCACAGACATGTACAGAAATATTCACAGTATGTGCCAAACTGCACAACATAATGCTGAGAAAACAGCTTCAACAGGATCAAAAAAGGGAAGGGGCACACATCCCACCACTTAGGCAGATGAGGAGTCACAAGGGGAACCACCAGATGCTGTGGGTGTAGGCAGATGTAGGCATGGTCTGTATGCCCTTGCATTTGCTAAGAGACAATACATAGCACACTCATACCACCTAGGAACCTAAAACCTTCCTCCTACTCACATACATATACTAACATTGATGCCAGGCAACTCACACAGTCTTTACCTCCCCATGTATTGGCTGTTGCATCAGACAGAGTCAGCCCTGAACTAAAACTGTGTCATCTGCTGCATTTACAAGGTAATTTCTGAACTTGGAGTGTATTGTTTACTAATATGACTGTGTAGCATATCCTTGTATTTCACTAGTTGGTCCGGTAGGCTAGTAAAAGATAGGAGATCTGTACAGAACTTACCTTAACATGTGACAGCAGAGACTTATTTCACTTATGTGTCCATTGCTAAGTAGTAGGCTTCAGGCATCAATGATTCACACAGTCATACTTCTCAGAAGTACTGATGATCACTTTATGCCCTAAGTTTAGCACCATATGTTTGTACTGAAAAATTATTAAAGAGAGAAGTTAGAAAGTTCTAACTTCACAACCCTCACAACATCATTCACTATAAAGTTGGGAAAGTTTGATGCTATCAACTGTCTAACTTCCCAAGGCCAATATAAGTCAAATGTACAATTGCCAGTTCTGCACCACAAATGCAGATATACTAAGTTAGCTATGCTCCCTGAGCATCAGACACAAAACTTTTGTATCCCTGAATCCAAAAGAAAGAAAACAGGGATATGGCACAGCTATCATCACTTGCACAGGATGTTGCGTGTGTGGGGGGGGGGGCAGGAAGCCTAGGCTGACACAAAAGGTTGGTGCGTGCATGTGAGTAAGAAGGAGAAGAAGGCATACACTGGGATAAGACAACAGATGTCCAGTGAAACAAAATTAGTAACTGTTGTGTGCATCCATAGGGGTTCTCCAGTTGAAGCTGGTGTGTGAGTGTCTGCATGAACACAGCCAAGTTCTGTGCTAGCTCTACATCTTGGTATGTCAGACAGGTGTGAGCTCTGCATGGTAGAGGTGGCAGTTCATCATTGTCATCCCTGACCACAAGAACTGGCTCTGCCAGGAGTTGCACTGGCATGTCCATGCCCATGGTCAGATGCACTGCTGTTACCAGAACATGACTAATGTCTGCTGGATGAGCTCCCTTCACGAGGATGCCCAGGACCACAACCCCATGGCCTGCCACATCAGGGGTGTAGCCAACCCACCCACTGACAAGAGCAGTGGAAGTACTGCCATGGCAGCGTTGGCTAACAGCAGATGATGTAGCTGACCTATGCCCATGAGGATGCTGCTCCCCTCCCAGCAGACATTCCATCACAAACACCCCTTGTTCCACATTTTTGTAACAAACCATATTTGAAATGCTAAAAGTGCTATCAAAGGAACTGTCTTTGAAACATTTGTACATATTTATCACAATGCATTCCATTTTGATGTATTGGAAATAATGTATACCTTTGAAATCGCTTGGCAAACATGCCCATGCCATCAGTACACTTCTAACTATTGCATATATATAAAAGTGTAAAATCCTTTGCTTCTGAATTTTCTTAAATACATTCCACCATGTGCAGTATGTAGCTGAAGAAATGGAAGCATACCTTCTGAAGTTCAGTACTCCTCTGCAGATATGTCCCAAAGTAATCACGTATCTTCTCTTTTCTCCATATAAGCAAGTCTCCTCACCATCAGTTTGCCTAGCTACATGGTTGCCTTTTTATATGGTATAGATTCAGGTCTGTCAGCATGGTGAAAATGGAAATGAGGTGTGAACTTTAGAATTGCTGAATCCAAAAAATTGGATCCATATAGGGATGTAAACATAGTGCAGCCACTCCCTCAGTGTTTGGTTTTAATGAATTGCAACTGTGACTGATTATGGGCTGGGAGAAGGAAAACACAACAGCACTGTAGGTTGCCTTACTTCCAGTGGGTGTGTCAGATCACATCTACAAAGTGTTAGATGTAAGATTGGAAATGTAAGTAAGCAGCACACAAGTCACAGGTTGTGTTCCTTCACATCCAACCCGCCCTTCATTTTTGCCAACTGCATATGATATTATTTCCACTTACTATCCTCACACATTTTAAGGCCAGTGATATACAATGGCTTACACACTGCACATCTCGGATTACTGCTCAGATAAATGAAGAGTGTCCAACAACCACAGAAATGTAAGACAGAGCTGTATATTTGCAAGCAATAATCATGACAGGCTGTGTGATCATTCAAAACTACTAAATGTACAAATAATACTTGTATGGTTTAATGTCAGTGTAAATGATGTTCCAGTTTGTTGTGTGCATAAAGTTCCTTATTGCAAAGCTGTTTGTATGGCAAAAAGGGATAAGGTGCCCATCCTGTGTTCTGAAGGTGTATTGGAGTGAGAGTTCAAATTGAGACCTACATAGTAGCATCTCATGTTTAGTATCATTTTCTAGTGGATATGTCATAGGTTGCTTTTCCTCATTTCAACTCTTTCTGCTTTTTATTCTTTTTTTTTTTTTTTGTGGGAGGGCACTGAGCTACTGTTTCTGTGATGTGGCTCTTATCACAAACACAGGAAACCAAAGAAATTAATGGCTTGTTTGGCTGTGCTTATCTTGTTTATATGAAACACGGCAGTGCACAAACTAGACAACTGGCCAGACAGGACCCATACAATCAAAAATAGAAACCAGATACATTCAATTAATACTATTGGGCATCACTAAGTGACGTTGTTCAGCATTGCGCACCAACACATAGCAATGGTAATGTGAAAGTAGTTAAAAATATTACATGCGGCTGTATTTAAACCCAGTACCACCTGGCCCCTAAAAATGTATGTATCACTGCATTAACTGCATTAATAAGTGCTACCACACAGTCAGTTAAGTAGCAGGTGTATTCCAGAGACTCAATAATGTCAGGCTTTGTTCTTCCCTCTGCTTGCTCCCCGTTTCACCACTTTCCTATCTACCCCATTTTTACACCTTTAATCTGATCAAAAAATAGAATCACATACAATACATGAGTAGCAAAAAAAGCAATGGATCCCTTCACTTTATGGGCTCCATGTTTGTGAGTAAGTGCGCACCATGCATTAATGTGGAGCGACAGTGAGTGGTGGCAAAATGCAGTAACAAATCTTGTATAAACAATTTCTGTCATTGCATTATCACTGTGTAATGAAAAGTATTTTAAAGTATTAGATACACCTATATTCAAACCCAGTACCATCTGAGCCAAAAAAATGAATGTATCAATGCATTAACACATGCTGCCACAGAGTCAGCTAAGCAGTAGGTGTTTTGCATAGAGTCAGTACTGTCAGGCTTTAGCAATGCAGCTTGTATTTTGTCACTGCTTACCTTCTTGCAAACGTGTATCTGGCATACGTATACACTTTGCTAACCGTCACGTGAACCCAATGCTCACTATGCTATGGAAATGTTTATGTTATGCTGTTTTACTTGTGTTTGCTGTCCATTTCCTGTGTATGACATGAAATTATATGTGTAAACATTACAAAACTGAGGGCCCTATCTAACAATATGTCACATATTTACAATACTTCCATCTGTTGCCACCCCCCCAAGCACTGCAACCCTGGTGTCTCAGTACTTTTTCCACACATATATCAACCACAGTACAAAATATAATACCAAATTTTGTGTGTTATGCAATGCACATCAATCTGCTAACATGCAGAACTACAGCTATTGACCCATATGCCTAAAAACACTTATCTGCAAGGCTAGGGAAAGGATCAGCATGGACCATATCCACAGGGACTTAGGTGACTTTCAGCACACTTGACCCTACCCATTTTGTTTTGTCAAGGGTACATCTTGTATATTGAACCTTGCGGACTTCTTGGATACTGACCCCACAGACCTGGATTAGGGATAGTAGGATATACCGCCTATGTTGACTTATCCAAGGCCTTTGACACTATCCACCATTCCTGTGTCATAGTGAAGATTTCCCATGTGGGACTTAAACCATACAGTAGTTCAGGGATAGGCAACTGGCTCAATGACATAACATACACTCTCAGAGTTGGGAACTGCACCTCTACCAGTATCCAGTTACCTTTAGAATACCACAAGGATCTGTGCTGGGCCCTTAACTGTTTGCAAACTACTTCTCTGAAGCACAGACAATGGTAGATGACCTGTGGTTTACCAAGTTTGCAGATTACTGGTAACTGGACACACTAATGTACAGTCCTCCAATGATGGTAACATATTACGGAAGGAGCTGCCACACACAAATGATTGATGCCAAACTCATGGACTAAACCTTAAAACATACAATGGCTCATTGTACCTTTTGGCAGTGAAGTACCCCCTGCTAATTATGATATACATAGTACCCCTCTAAACTCAAACACAGTGTTATGAGACTTGGGAACACATGTTGATAACAGTCTACACTTTCAACACTATGTGTCCATAGTGGTGACACACACATTCTGCATTGCACACATCATACATATTGACATCACATCCAAGACCAGGGTGGTCATACCTCTGCTGTACTCTACCCTTATCAGACCACTAATTCAGTACACTGCTCCCTTCTGTCTGTACCTCACCAGACATCTTCAGCAATTGGAGAAAACACAGGGTTGTGTCTGGGAGACTCCAGGGCCTCCAAACATGACATACATGGAAAGACTGAAAGACTTGTCAGTGTACTCAGTATCATGCAGGCTGCTGAGAAGTGAGCTGTGCCTGCCCTGCAGAACAGTCTCAGACCCTGCCCTATATGCAAATCAAATGGGACAAGAATAACTTGGCCCAGGGTCCTCATCTTCTTTTCATGGTATAGCAGTGAGTTTTTAATTTATACTAATTCTCTGCTGCAGTTAGAAAATAACCTATAAGTTGAGTATAGTTTTCTTTAAACAGTTTCACATTTTTCATTAATTAAAAACTATCCCAAATCATTAGTCTGCAGCATTTAAATACGAGGTTCTAAGTGTAATTCCTACTTTGAATTGCTCCTGTAATATGTGGACCAGCTGAGTATTTTGTTTTATAACTAAACACTTAGATGAGCTGACACAAAGCACATAATTTAAAACATGCTTCTCTGTCAGAGATGGTTTCATGAATGGTTGCAGTTAGTGCTGCTATTTCACATGAAAACATACTACTTGATATTCATTAACCAACTTTTATTTCACACCTGCCCTGAAAACAAGGATAAGTGGCACATTACGCTAACGAAGACAAATGTGCTGTATTACTTGCTAATTAAGCAATCCAACATGGCGGAGATATTCAGGAAGATATAAAGTGCAAATGTGCACTCAGTGCTCCTTTTTTCCCTCAGTTCTAATACCTTTTTAATTACAGACACAAAGCCACTTAGAAAAATAAAGTTAGGAGTTGATTCTCCTATTACTAACCTGTATGTGCAACAGGGTTTATTACAAGGTACTGCTGCTGCCAGACCTTGGCCTAGAAGGAGAAGAGTGTTCAGACCCTGTTTGACTTATTGTGGACTGTATGATACAGAAATTATAAACAATACAGGCTGGACAGGAATAACCTACAGGAAATATGCAACCTCTGCTGCCCTCACCTGAGGCCCTGGGAAAATTGTGTAGAACCCATCTGAGTAGAAACTAGTGTATGTGTATCATTATGTATACTAGCTACAGGTACTTTTCAAAGACCCACAGGAGATAAATTAAGGGTGTCACAGGCCTCAGCCTGTAGAATAATACATCAATTTGTAAATGCAATGCTACAACATGCAAGGGATCTTATCTGGTTTCCTGATACCCCAGAGGAGAGAGCAATAACCATGCAACAAATCTATGCCATAGCACACTTCCCTGGGGTTCTGGGGGTTATAAGCTGTACAGACATAGAGATAAAAGCCCCACCTGTTGAACAGGGAAGACTACTACTGTCAAGTTGTCTGTAATGCCAAAGAAATAATCTGCAGTGTACGTGCAGGTAACCCTGGCAGTTGTCATGACTCACAAGTATGGCACACCTGTGATCTGTACCTCCGATTTGTTAGGGATGATTTTCCTCAAAGGAATCTATTGGGAGATGCAGATTATGAACTTGAACCTTGGCTCATGACACACATGAAAAACCCACACAACCACACTAAGCAAGGGTACAATGATGCTCATGCTTAAACTAGGAATACTATAGAATATGTATTTGGCTTGCTCAAATCAAGATTTCAGTGTCTAGACACATTAGGTGGTGCCCTGCAATATGACCCAGCCACCTCTGCTAAAATACTCACAGTCTGTGCCATGTTACAAAATATAATTGTCAGGAAACAGCTGCAGCAAGGACATTAAGGCCCAGGACCACAATTTCCAGGACCACATGCAGGGCCATCCACTCCAGCAGATAAAGATCATGAGTCTGAGGGCCAGATTACAAAAGAGTTGCTCTCAGTATAAGTCTGCCCTGATTCTGAAAGACTTGCTGTCAGTGTAAGTGGCTTACTTCTGTGTTAAGGCCTATCTATAAACAGGCATGCTACGGGGGCTAGATTCCAAAACACATGCTGTCGGTCTTTCCTCACTGTAAATGGTCATTTAGACTGAGAGCGAGTCTTTTGGAATCAGGCTCCAAGGAAGAACCACTAGCTGCAAATGATCCCGGCAGACATAGGTATGCAAGAGGGAAAGGATAGCACATACCACTTAAGTGAAAACCTAAGATCCTAAGCACATACAGATACTAAAGCTGACATCTGCAAGAGTCCACAACCTTTGCTTAACCATGCAATGCTTGTATTCTGTCAGCATCATACAGATTCATCACCCAATGCCCTAGGGCAGATAGCCTAGTATGAACCTATGAACCTATATCACTTCTGTGTCACTGTTAGATAGAGGCACAGTATACTAACCTCAGAAAAGGGCATAGCAAAATTAATTTAAAATGCGTGGTGAAAGCCAAACACACTCTAGCTAGGCTTATAAATGCCCTAGGGCAGATAGCCTAGTATGAACCTATGAAGGACATAGCTTGTAGAAGCAGTATTAACCAAGATAAGTGCATAACCTGCAAAAAATAGATTTATATATGTGATTACTGTCATATGCAAATATTTATGCCACTAAAATAAAACATGGAAACTCTATAGTAATGTCAGCAGTAACGCATGAGTGAGTTATGCAATATACATATATAATTCTGCCCAATACTGTGCATCAAGCATTTCATTTAACTATTGTACATAAACCAACAGCAAGAGTAATTACCATCTGGTAGGAGTCCATCGGTAAGAATAATACAACAAATGCAATGAGGGTCAAGAATTACATAACAAATCATTTATAATTGAGCAGGAAAAAGTGCTATAAATAAACATTTTTTGCAATACATTTGATTAAATCAAGCATCTGAGTAAGCAAGCATTAGCTATCCACTCTGTGCATTAGACATAGCAACCCAAAGTCACAAAGAAATGTGCAAAGGGCAGGGCACAGTCATCATCTCTTGCACGTCATGGGGGGAGGGTTTACAGGTGGGCAAGCCTTTCACCAAAGGAGTGAGTGTGTGCAAATGAGATACAAGATTTTCAGCAAGTATGGAATTTTTAAGGCCAGGAGCAATAGAGTTATATTAGTCACTAGTAATGTTTATATAACTTGTGTGTGTATGAGATGGTATGGCCAATATAATTTTTAATATGTGTGTGGGTCTGCATGAACACAATCAAAGCACTTGTGCTAGCAAATGTGAGCCGTGCATCATAGAGTAAGTAGTTCACCGTTGTCACCCCCAACCGCAAGAACTACCTCTGCCAACAGTTGCACTGCTAGTGGCCCTGGCTGGAAGTCAGCTGCTGCTTGATTGTGAACAGTGTCTTAATGGACAAGTACTCATCATGACTGTGTCCATAACCACTTGGCATACTACATCTGGGTGTGGACACCTCCGTCACTAATGGAGCAGCAGAAACAGTACCTTTATGGAAGTGGGATATAGCACATCCATGTCAGCTAACACCTGACAATGTAGAGGGGCTTTAGCTATGTGGATACTGACCTTCTCCCAGCAGAAGTTCCTTTACAGACTCTGCCCGATCCAGTGTGTCATTCCTTTTGTCCAAGGAGTCATGCACACAGTTCAGGCAGCCTCATATGTCAGAATGCACATCATGCAGTACTCAGAGTATCTCTTCTGAGGCTCTGGTGGAATGTGTCTGTGTGTCCTACACATACATTACGTGGCACTAATTGACACAGCAACATCAGGAGGAAAGTGGGTAGCAGGCTTCCTCTGAGCACCTCAACCAACACCTCTGTGTCGTACTTCACCCTCAAAATGGCTAGTGGAAGACTCATCCAGCTCTGCAACTGGAGCAACCACACTACCCTGATCAGCTGTGTCACTCTGAATTTGTCCTAACTCTGATAGCTCTATGTCATGGGTATGCATGGGCTTACTAACTGTACCCAAAATATGGACAGAGGATGTGAAAACCACAACCTCAGTGTCAGACTGACCTTCTACATCCCTATACTGTGCCTCTTCATTACAGCCATAATCGTCAGAGGCTAACGATACTCTGACATCAGGTAGTAGAAGTTCCACCATGCCAGTGACAGGCTTATCTGTGATAAGTAATTAACACAACAAAGAAAGAAAAAAATAATAACTGATCAAACTTATGTTATGTAAAACTTAAGTTAGGCAGTAATAGATGCAACTGCACTTAAAAAGTATTTTAAAAATCAACTTTATGTACATTAATAGGAAAAAAAGGTATGTGCCTACCATTTGCGTGTGGTCATAAAAAATCAGTACCAGATGTGCCTACACAGAAGAAATGGTGATGAAAGATGGATGATAAGTACTACAATACAAATGACAACAGTAAACAGCAACAAATCCACTTTACATCTGCATATTAAGAAACATCTTATCCAACAGTTTTTTCTCCACTTTCTTTCTCCTCTGTCTCTTTTTCTCAATGTGTCTTCTACCCTACCCTCTCACTTGCTCTGTGTGTGTGTGTACACATTCTTTGGTCATCCTCCACCTAAGCACCTATGTCAACCTTGAATCTGGAAGCCCCCGACGAGCTCTCTGGATCTCTTACAGTAAACAGTAACTCCGCTGTCTTAATCAGTGGTGGTTCAGTAGCAGGACCATTACTGGTATCCCTCCATTCCCATGCAATAGCAGCAGTACGGTTCTTTAATTTGGTTATCATATCACTAGCCGAGTGTCTGATTTTATCATTTTCATGACCTCCCACAGCATTCAAAAGATTGATCACCTGCTCCCAGATACGGTCAGAGAGGACTTGTTAGTTTTGCTTCTATCTAGCATGTGTGAGCCATGTTGCTGTAGGACTTGCACAGTCACCTCATTAACCACATCTGTGAATGGCGCTGTAACATGAGCTAGAAATCTTGGGCACCATATCCATGTATGTGATGAAAAAGAAGACAAAAAATGGAAATTAAGCAAAGTGACTGGCAATAAATGTATGCAGGCATCATGAACAAAAGAAATTAAATGTATGTCTCCCTAGAACTACACACAGGTAATATATAACTATCAAAATTCCCCCATCCCAAAACAATTAAATGAAAGGGAATGTGTAACTCTATAATAGATATCAGCATTAAAAATAGTTAAATTAATATGAAGAAAGTTAAACATGTTTAACATTTGGGATAGCCCTCTTGGTTGATGTCAGGCATATATCACAGTCTTAACACAAGAAAGTCAAAACAACCAAGTTCCTGGGCTTTCACATCCCAGATGACCTCTCCTGGACTGTTAATTCCAACCATATAATCAAGAAGTCTCAAAAGAGGCTTCACCGCCTGAGAAATATCAAAAAGGCCAGGCTCCCACTGTCTGCTCTTGCCACTTTTTACAGGGGAGCTATTGAGAGCATCCTCACTAGCAACTTTATAGTATGGTTTGGCAACTGCACAGTTGCTGAGAAGAAATTAGAGAGGGTGGTGAGGGTGGTTAAGAAAATCTTGGGCACAAACCTTCCTTCTATTCAGGAACTTTTCTTTACAAGAGCAAGAAAGAGAACATACAAAATACTAGCTGATTTGACCCATCTAACCCACAACTGATTCTCACAACTTGCGTCTGGAAGGAGGAACTGCAGCTTCTGCTGTAGGACTGCCAGATTCAGGAACAGTTTGTATTCTGCAGCTGTGAGGCTTATTAACTCAGACATCAGCCATAATACCCGATACAGTGAAGCCTCGTTTTCATTTAATCCTGCTGCTCTGAGCAATTACCACCAGTGTTATTATTACACAATATGATGGCTATACTGAGTCACGGATAAGGTTAACAAGTGCAATACAGTAACTAAACAGCTGCTATTCACTAGTGTCTATTTATTCTCTATCTTAACAGTGAAGGGGTTGGTGGTGGGTATTTATTTTTTATTTATTATTTATCATTGGATAATGGGCATTGAGTATGTTTATGTAATGTGAACTACCTCTAGCATGTCATACATGTCATTATTTTCTTTCTTATGATATTCCCTGATACTTCTGTATCTATATTATTTGCACTGCATTTCTCTGTTGAGCTGACATTTGTAATTTCATTTAGGCTGCACTTGTGTGGTCCTAAATGACAATAATGTTTCTTTGAATATTTGAATCTTTGAATTTGTTGGACTACAAATGTAAACATGCCATTCTTGTCATATAACACTTTTTCATAACAAGTGTTCAGATTCTCAGAAAAATGTTGCTATAAATCCAGGTAACATTACTTGACTTTACTTAAAAGAAGTAAGTGCTGTACTTGCTTGCTATGACCAGTGGATAAAATGCAGACAACAAAAAATGCTATTGTGAAATGTAAGCCATCAATAATATATAATAACATTTTTGTATATTTAAATGTATTTCAATTGAAATTACAGACAACTTTTTACTAGGAGAAGCAGTGTGGTCATAAGAGTTTAGTAATAAAACTATTATAAAGGTCATTGCCTATGTAAGTCAATGTAATCCCTGACTTTTTGATAACTGTATTCTCCCTGACACACCCTCAGTAAGTATACATCAAACTGACATGCATGTGAAACACTAATTATTCCTGCATTAAGACTAATCATTCACACTTGCAAGCCCTTAGCAAGTAACATTTTCAGTATTTGTTCTTGTACTGCTCGGGCATGTGCATGGAATCGTGTAGGTCCTAATAATATATTTACTTCCCCATCACTTCATGCAGATTGTGTGATTTATGAATACTAATGAGTTGACACCTGATTTCCATATTCACCATGCTCACAGGGATGAGAATCTGCACTGTATAAGCTAATCATGTTGGTAAGCCACTTTTATCATAGCTGGGGAGACTGGTTTCAGAGACTTCCATACTGCTGTTTTACCGTAGCAGTTACAGTTGTTTATGTACTTTCATACAGATTCTGTAAAGGTATGTGATGTTTATTCTATGATTTTCTGGAAAGTATAGAAAAGAGAATGATGCTCACAAAACAAAGGGACAAAAGCAGCTGTAATATTGCAAACAGTATTGTGACAGTATTAGCTTAACTGTTGTAAATATCTCATTCATCTACATATATGGGAAATTACAAAAGACAGCTGTGAGAAAATGCGTATCTTGTATCTTTAATGTAAAGTGATACAATGTCACATATTGACTATATGTAATCATCTTTTTCTTCTTCATAATATGTTTGTTTCTGTGGCAAATAGTGAAAATAGTCTCAAATGTGTCATGTTAATGCAATGGTGTAAAGGTTCAAATCTCAGCAGGGTGATGTTTCTGTGAAAATCGTGATGCTTACTGTGCATAGCTTGATGTTATAAGACAATCAAAGTTGAGAAAACATCACTAGATGACAGTTTAAACTTTTTTGGAGGAGTTTCATCTTTCTACATCTCTTGGCAGTGTGCATTGTTGATTGTCAGCATTCACTAGCAGTGAGTGATTGTTCATTTCCCAAGGCAAAAACTCAACTTTTAATTTGAAATGCCATAAGTAGCACAACTAAGCTTGGTGCCTTTGCACGGTTGTCAGCACTCTGTATAGCACCAAGTGAAAAAAATGCTCCTGTCAGCTACCTATCTGTGTGGCACAAGGTGTAGTTTCAGTGAGCTTAAAAAAGAGCAGGTAATGCAGGGTTTGAATCCAATTTACCTATAATTTTACTGAGGGGTTCAGAATAAATATTGACACACATTTTGTATATGAATTGAACAGTCCAAATCTGTTTGATAACTGCTAAATATGTTAGTTGTAGTCCTTGTGAGTTGCTTTTACAAATGTTTGGTTGTTGGAAACTCAGATATTCATATTATTAATAACAACATTTGATGTAAATGATATAAATTAGGACAGATTTTTAAAGTGTGATAACAGAAAATCTTTAACATGAGAGCTGTGGAAAAATGTATACTATATGTTGGATTATTTATCCATATCTCCCAAGACGTGATCATGAGAATAATATATTCCTTTAAAAACATGTCATTATTATTTGTATATGCTGTGTCAAAAATCAGCTGTCATATAATGCATGTCCCATTTCTCAGTAATTGCTATCACAGTAAGGCATGATGATGTGTCACACAAAAGCAGGTTCTGATGTCGCAAGCAGATATTACAATGATAAATGCGTCTGATTTAATGCTATAAGTACTCTGTTCATTGCTAGATATACCCTGTAATAGTTTTATTTATATATATATATATATATATATATATATATATATATATATATATATATATATATATATAGATATAGTACTTATGTATTTACATGCCGTTTGGCAGTGCACAATAATGGTTCACATCTAAAGGCAAAAATTTAAAAAATCATTTAGGCTGCTGCCATTAGCAGAAATGAGCCTAGTGCCTTTGTGCTGCAGTCACCACTCTGGCCACGACTGGTTGAAGGAAATGCATCTATCAGCTAGCTACCTCTGTGGCACAAGGAGTAATTTCAGTGAGGTTGGGGAAAGAGAATAGGTAATGCAGGGTTTGAATCCAGTTTACAGGTAATTTTGTTGAGGGGTTCAGAACAACTATTGCCACTCAATTTTCTTTAATAATATAACATTACATACAAATAACAATTGCAAACATGATTTTTGCAGAAATATTTATGATTGATACACAAATCAAAGATAAAAATAATGTTAAGTATAACAATGATGCTTTTAATTTAAAATACACTTGCATAGATATAATGTGCATAATATTTAATCAAAATTAGTGTGACTTAACACATATAATAATCATTAGCCTAGGACAGGATGTCATGCAAAGTATTTATTGACCCTATTCCAACATGTATTACTCAGGTCATGCAATTCCATGCATATGTTCGTATTTACAACTACAAACACTGCCTTTCATGTAGAACTACAGCATCTTGAGTAGGTAAAGTCACATACACACATAGAAGCATCTCTTAAATACATCACCATGCACTTTGAAATATACATAAGTGAAAGGACAACTTAAAAAGGAAGTTCTCCTATCGTATTGACAATTAGTAAGAAGCATTTACAGTTATAGCCTTCTTTATGGCCATGGGTTAAATTCCCTGGTTGTATAAGTCAATCTTTGTATTGTGTGTGCCCCAGCAGAGCATTATATCCCAGTTCATAGCATTTTACCTCAGAATAACAATGCTTACAACAAACATCATAGACAGTTTCATAAATGAACAGTAGAACTTTTGTAAATAGAGTATCATAATGGCCAAGTGTCACTGCCATATTTCACAACCTTGTTGTGTTTTATGGAATCATTGCCATTGTCTCTGCCAATCCATTTGTGTGCTTTAAAGTGCACAAATGCAGCTAGCAAGGCTGTGCACTACTGCAAACAGGCTGGTACATGTAAGATCTGTATTGGGCATCAATTCAGACACATAGTTCTTCACTTCAGCAGAGATGACAGGTGAAGGTGAGAATGGTAGTCCATTTAAAGCCCAAAGATGATGTGAACAGGCGTCCGAGATTTTTGTGGCACTCCTTTTCAAGTGCTACAGACATAGTCTTCTGCAAGGGGAATTACTGGGTCTCAGTACAAGGCTGAGGCATGGGATAGCTTGGCCAAGGCTGTCTCCACTGCAACTGGCATTCCATGCACAGGGGAACAATGTCATTACCATTACAGCGATATGATGAAGAAGAGCAAGGAGGACCTCCTAAGCCAATGGCAGGATGAATTTAGGACTGCCAACACCCTTCCGTTTTGCAAGTATAGTGAATGATCACCAGTTAATGATACAGTATGTATTTGTCAGCCAATACAAGTATTCATTATGCTTCTATTTTTGCCTTTCTGTATTCTACAGCTGTGGAATTTCCCTGAACAAGGAGGCATATTAGAAGAGACTTACTCACCTCACAGAGGCATGGGCTAAGTATTTATCAGTTAGGAATGCAAACTATATCAAATACTACTTTGGGCATCAGTCACTATAAGCCTGAGCAGGCCTACCTAAGCTTTATATCGAACATACATGCCTGCTACACTCTTGATGATTGCATTAGACAAATGCATCAGCTTAGCTGTGTGGGGGTTCAATTCCCAGCAGCAGAAATTAACTATTATTATAGGATATTTATGTATAAATTATTTAATGCAATATTAAGTGACATTGACAATTTAATTTATGTAAATGAAATTATTAATTTGGAGAGCATATATCCGATACACCATACTGAAATAAATGTTTCTACCACCAAGATTGACTTACTTTTATGAAACATTGATGCCTTCACATACGGCTAGATGCAGCAAAGTTGAAGACAGTCATGTGTCATATTTATTAATGGATTGAAATAACAATGTGATATGGCATTGATCTGATTATCTCTGTCATGTCTCTCCCAAACCTGTCTGTCTCTTTTGTGTTTTTTTTTTTTGTTGGTAGATTCATTGTTGCTGCAACTAAAATTACCATCACCACAGGGAGAAAGATTGACTACTGGAGTTCAGGCCACAATACCTCTGCAGGTGGCTGCAATGGTACCACCACAAGCAGTACAAACACCCAGTACATCTTCATTGCAACCTTTTACCATTGCCTCCTTAAATCGTGTCATATTTGCTTGCTCCATTTGCATTAGGTAGCTTTGCCCTGGCTGCTGTTGCAATGATACCCTCCAGGAGTAGTACTAGTGGAGGTGATGATTTTATCACCAGTCAGGAACTGACAGGAATGGTGGAGATGTAATAGAGAGGAGTTGTGGTGCCTGAATCAGCAGAACATAGAAATTCTGCCATTGAATAGCTAAGTAGATGTCATGTCCAGCATTGTCGCAGGGATCTGTGACAGAAAACATTGATGACAGTTCTGAAAGTGAGAACAAGATTCTGACTGTGGTCAAGCTGGACATGGATGTGCCTCCATTGCCCCATACCTATCCCAGTCATGATGTTCCCAACCTTTTGTGTCCATCTCCATCCCTCCTTGTCTTATGTTCTTTTTGTCTGTGCCTGCTACCTAACCAACCCAACCAACCTAACCTTATTTCTAAGTAACTTCCCAAGCAGTCTTCTCCCTAAACAAAACAATGGGCACCTGTCCCACAAAAAATTTATACCCCATACATAGTCCTCCACTTCATCTATGTGTCTTCTTGACACATTTGACTATACAACATCATGCTGTTGTTGTCACCCACCCTGGTGCAGTGACTCTCCTAATTCATCAAATACTGTTTACAATGATACATTTATATTGTAAAGAAGTGGGTGGCTGTGGTGCTGCCCAGCACCATCCTGCACATTCCTCTGTTCATTCACCTGTGTCCTACCCTCTTCTTTCCCCCATTTTCACCACTGTCTTATCAACCTCTTTTTCATACATTTAATCTGGTCAAGAAATAGAATCACACAGAACACACATTGCTAGAAATGGCCAATATAAAAAGCCTTCACTTTTTGTACTCAGCATTTGCGCAGAGCCCAGCATCACACAGCAGTGCTGATAGATGGTGAATGGCATTTCAAATCCTATGGCAAAGAATGCCTTAGACCATATAACTTCATGCAAATGTGTTTAACCCTACTGCACTATAGAAATACAGACTGAAAGTAGTATTGTGAAATATTTACTAGGCTACTGTGGTGTTGTGTACACCATACAGGACGGTACAGTTGTCATTACTGTGATGAAGCCTGATGCCTACATTCTACCTTGCTTCATTCCTTTGTCAGTGTCCCTTAAAACAAATAATTTTAAGGTTGTGTACTAAGATATCCTGTGTGGTGTGTTGAGATAATTTATATGTATGAAGACTACTTTTTGCATAGTGTCAAGGGTCTGAATATAGAACTATGTTAAAGTATTATTTAATGATTTATTTGTATTACTATTATGTGTGTAACTATTGGCTGCATATGTTCTTAACCCAACATTATCCTGCTTATGTCTTAATCATGTTTCTACTTTTCTACACCTACTAGCTTCCTACTGGAAACACTTGATTGTATGTAGTATGACAGATTAATTTTTAGTGAAAGCATAAGATTAACACACCCCAAAGATGTTCATAAATGGCAAAGAAAAATATTTCTGTCTCTCTTCCCATTTCCATCTCTCTCTCTCTCTTTTTCTCCTTTCTGTCCCATCACTTTTTACTCTTTCATATTTATTAGTCTACTGGATGTAGTATACACCTTACATTCTCCTTTGATTCAGCCTGTTTTCTGATTTTAATTTTGTGAGGGAGGAACACCAGTGTAGTATGCTGAGATAATGCTCAGGTCTGTAGACTGCTTTTTGCATAGTGTCAAGGTTCAAATCCAGAAGTATGTCAAAGTCTTATTGAATATTTCTTGTATGACTGTTTTGTGTGTAACTGTTGGCTCATATGTTATTAACACACCACTATCCTGCTTCTGTAGGATTCTGCTTGCTACTTACTTGGGACACTTTCTTGTACTGACCCTAACAGAATAATTATGATAAACCTAAGAGTAATACACCCCAAAGATGGCCAGAAATGGTCCGTAATAGACAATCTTTCTGTGTATCTATCCCAGTCTACCAGTCTCTTTCCTCCCATATTAATTGGTTGTCCTTAGTTGGCATAAGGGTTAAGGTCCTTACCTTACAGATACAAAGTATAGGGTTTGAGTCTGATGTCTAGTTATTGATTAGGCTTGTAATAGTATGCAGACTGCTAGCCTCGTATTTACTTATGAACCTATAGCTACGGTGTTCTCCTGGTATAAGCAAGCACATCCTGAAGATTTCTTCACTCTGACTACTGATTTCCCTCCTCTGGGCTGTTCATTTAGCAGTCAGAGTGAAGGTGTGGGAAGAGGCCATGGCTTTATGAAGTTGGCCAGGTGTTTCTTGAGCAGGAAATAATCCATTTAGCCAAAAGGCTACTGCAGCAATAAGGAATTCAAACATCTACTGTAAGGGGACTGGATTTGGCACAATGGTTAAGGTCTTTAGCCAAGTATTTACCTACTTAATGCCTGGCAATTAATGGCAGTTCATGTATTATGGTAAAAACTGGTAAGTTTTGCCTAACACTGCACTAGCACAGTTACTTCCATGCAAATATGCTTAAGTCTGCTGCA
Organism: Protopterus annectens; assembly: GCF_019279795.1. Classification (NCBI taxonomy): domain Eukaryota; kingdom Metazoa; phylum Chordata; order Ceratodontiformes; family Protopteridae; genus Protopterus; species Protopterus annectens. The sequence goes on along the minus strand of NC_056741.1, from coordinate 565,901,571 downwards.
CTACAGCAAAATGGACTAAAAGTAGTAAAGTGTGATAAGGTTACTCATATATGCCTTAGGCTGCTGGATGTCAACTACACTCAAAAAGAAGATGATACTATTCATTTAACTGTGATTTAGACTGATGTCTATGTTCACCTTTGTTAATCTGTCAGTGCCCCTTACAATGTGTGATTTTAACTTAATTAAGTATGGCTTCCTAAGTATTGATCTGAGATAATCCTCTGATCTTCACACTTTTATTTTATACTGTCAAGGGCTCGAATACAGAAATATGTCATGCAATTATGTAATGTTTACCATATTAATATTTAAGTGTGTGCATCATATGCTGTTAACCCACCACTATCCTTCTCATGTCCTCATCATGTTCCCACTATCTTGCCCCTTCTTGATCCATATTCAAATAACTTTGTTGTACAGAGCAACACCTCTAAAATGTAAAGATTTCCATAGGATGCCCACATTTCTGGCATCTTACTTTCACAGAAAAAAGTGTAAGTCATTTTGTACAATCAAGGCTTTATATGTAAAGAAGTATATCACACTATGTACATCTGAAAAAAAATATTAGTAATATACACAGTTTAGGTGATATGATGAATTTAGATGCATTTTCCTGACGTCTATTAGTTATAACACCTACACGTCTGGTATCATGCAGTGACTGTATTAATCAGTGATGTCGTACAAACATATGCAGTTCCATAAAACTTGTATCCTCAGTCTTCTTAGAACTATCCAAAACCTTTGATAATGTCACTCATCAGAAACTTCTTACTGAATTTTCTTCCCTAAAACTTAGCTGCTCTTCACTTGCATGGTTCCATAGTTACTTAACTGACCAACAACAAGCTGTCAAATGACAACATGATCTCTCATCCCTGTTACCTATCAACATGGGAGTACCACAAGGTTCAGTCCTTGGTCCCCTACTTTTTTGCATCTTTACCAACAGACTACATTAATTTACGCTTCTAGCCTCTATCATTCATTACACTGACAACTTTACTCTAATCTGCGTGACACCTTCCCTAAAACAACTTCAAACCACAACACAGCAGTCCTTCCTGGCTATTGAATCTGGGTTATCTGACCCACAGTTAGTGCTGAATCCAAACAAAATAAATCTGATGCTCTTTCTCCCCATAAACAATGTAATCCTCCACCAACATTCCAAATCTACTCCTACAACAACACCATAATTACCGCTGTATTCCAAACAAAACTGTTAGGTGTTCTAATTGATAACAGTCTGAAATTTGAAAAACACCTATTTCATGCTATCAAAAAGCCTCATATAAAACTCAAACCCTTCCTCACTGACATCACAAGACAAGCTATAGCTAGAATGCATCCTCTCTCCACCCGATTATAAGCCTCTCCCTATCTTCACTAATCTAAAGAAAACTGATCTAGCCAGGTTGGAATCATGCTACAAAAAAATAGGAAGATTCACAACAAACTAGAGTGCATACACCAGGGGCGGCACCTGCAAACCTTTTTCCTCTTATACCACCCCACCCTTTTCATCCATTTCACTGTTGATATATTTTGCTTAACTTATCTGTTTTATTTTAAAGAATTTAGCCCCTCTCAATAGAGTCATAGCCTTCAGTCCCTCCCCCTCAATACTTATTCTTCACTAATTAGCTACTACCTGCTTTTCTATCTCTTTTCAGCCAGCATAGAGCTCCCCTGAGTTACCTGCTCACTCAGTGTACCTTACTGATTGTTTTCCTTCCTCTTGTGCTTTCTCCTTGCCAGGTCAACCCGCTTCATTCGCCCTCATTACACTCAGGCTCACTCTGCTCCCCTACCCTACCCCCATTCCCACTCACCCCCCACTTTCATTTCCTTTATACTTCTGTACTCTCTACCCCCTTCATTTCTGATCAGTCCCCTCACCCTTCCAATTCTCTTTTCCCCCCTCCCCCATATACCTTAATCCCCTCCTACCATAATTAATTTCATCTACCCTCCCCTAATCTCCTCCTCCCAAATCTGTCTTAGTTACCTTTCTGTCAATCACCTAGCTCTCTTTAAACCTCCTACACTTTACTGCTCTTACTAACATTCACCCAACTCTTCCCGACTATGTCATCTCACCACCTTCTTATCCCCTTTCTCCTCCTACTAGCACTATCTACTTTATACCATATACCTCTGCATTATATAGCATCCACATCAACTCTCTCAAACAGCCACCAACCACATAGCTACTCTCACACACTTCTAATTTCTCCTCACCTATTTACTATCTCTCCTACCACCCACTATTCAATTAAGACGTATCCTAATGTTTCACTTTCCACATTTAGAAAACCCATAACTTCTTGTATACTTGGCCTATTCTCCTTGCTGACTGATTTCATTGATACACTACTCCTGGATGGCAACATCCACCCTAAACAATTGTTTCTTTCTCAACTGCATATCACACACTCAATTCTTTATAACCCCACTTTCTGTCTCTCCATCTCAAATATTGTATCTCTATATAACCCCCGACATCAACTTCGTACATCTGCCAAACATTTTCTTGACATTTACAAATCATCAAAAAATATTGGTAAGTCCCTATATAAATACTTTGTGACTCACACACGGCACTCCCTTCCACATAAAATAATAAGTAGCCCCATAAGTTCCATTTCAAACTGCAACTCGAACACTAACTTCTTAAGACCTGGTTCTGCCCTTGCCAAGCTCCAACCTGAGCTCTAACTGATTTCTTCCTAAATTCTACTTTTGATTACTTTAAGTTTTTCTCTCTTTTTATCCACTTTTCTTTCTTGCTCTTCTAACACTCCAATTTACAGTATATCTACAATCAGGTTATTGTAAATATTCCTACTCAGGGTTTATCCTGCCACTGTTGCATTGGAGTTTTTTAAACTTATATAAATATTTTGTCTTTGCTTCATTTTTATGTAAGTGTTTCTTGTCAATATTACTATTGTAATTTTTAGTCTTTGTATTAATTACTGTTTTTTTGGAAAGTCTGTAATTGTAATTGGAGCTTTTCTCATTGGGTCTCCACTGAAAATGGGCCTTTGGCTCAGTTGGACCAACCCGGTTAACAAATGACATTAAATAAATAAAAAATAAATAAAAACTCCCCGCATAGGTCACACCACTACACTGCCTTACAACACCTCAACTGGCTAGAACTTCTACATTATTTAACCTACACTCAGCTCTGTACAGCTCACAGACTTGTACACCAGCCCAACAAAATGCCCACTCTTCAACTAATGCCCCAACCTTGTACCAATACTCGACTACTCCAGTCTATAAATAAATCCTTATTACAGGTTTCCAAATCTAACATTAGCACTGGAGAGTCTGTCTATTCTAAATATATCTCCAAAATATGGAATAATATTCCACAGACTTTCGTAACTATCACAGATCCAAATCACTTTAATAAACAACTCGGAGAATTCCTCAGTAATAATTGGCTCTGCCCATGTACTGACTCTGGCTAAATCCTGTACCTTGCTAGCACCTCATACTCCTACTTTCTACCCCGCTCTCCCCTTATCACCATAACTCTATCAACAGCCTGTCTTCCCTTACTATTCCCTCGCTGTGTTCTCTCTCTCCACTCCTACTTCCTACCCTGCTCTCCCCTTCTCACCATAACTCTATCAACAGCATCTCTTCCCTTACTATTCACTCTCTATGTTCTCTCTTCCCTACATAGCTTATCTTTCTCTCACTTCTTCCCTCTCCCTTAACTCTTCCTCTCCCTTACTCTCATCACCTTATCCTTCCTACTCTCTTTTAATCCCATTACATCTACATTTACACTACTTTTCTTCTTACTCTAAGTAATTTAGGCCGCTCATTTATCTGTTGCCCGTCACATTTCCCCTAGCTGTATAAAATACTGATTATTCACTTTTATAACCTTATTTTATTACCTACATAAGTTATGTAAAATTCTAGTCATTTAATCTGTGTAATCTTATGTCTTCTTCTTTTTCTTTCGGCTGCTCCTGTTAGGGGTCACCACAGCAGATCATCTGTTTCCATTTCTTCTTGTCCTTTGTATATTTCTCTGTCACAACAACCACCTGCATGTCCTCTCTCACCACATCCATAAACTTTACCTTAGGCCTTCCTCTTTTTCTTTTACCTGACAGCTCCATCTGTAGCATCCTTTTCCCAATATACCCAGCATCCCTCCTCGGCACATGTCCAAACCAACGCAGTCTTGCCTGTCTGGCTTTATCTCCAGACCTTCCAACCTGAGCCGACCCTCTAATATACTGATTCCTAATCCTGTCCATTCCCATCACACCCAATGCAAATCTTAACATCTTTAACTCTGCCACCTCCACCTGTGACTCCTGCCTTTTTGTCAATGCCACCTTCTCCAACCTGTATAACATAGCTGGTCTCACTACCCTCTTGTAGACTTTCTCTTTCACTCTTACTGGTACCCATCTGTCACAAATCACTCCTGACACTCTTCTCCACCCACTCCAGCCTACCTGTACTCTCTTCTTCACCTCTCTTCCGCACTCACCATTACTCTGAACTGTTGCTCCCAAGTATTTAAACTCATTTATCTTCACCAGCTCTACTCCCTACATCTTCACCATTCCTCTATCCTCCCTCTCATTCACACACACATAATCTGTCTTAGTCCTACTAACCTTTATTCCTCTCCTCTCTAGAGCATATCTCCACCTCTCCAGGTTCTCTTAAACCTGTTCCCGACTTTCACTACAGATCATGTCATCCACAAACATCATAGTCTACAGGGACTCTTGTCTGAGCTCATCTGTTAACCTGTCCATCACCACTGCAAATAAGAAAGGGCTCAGAGCTGATCCTTGATGTAATCCCACCGCCACCTTAAATGGATCCATCACTCCTACTGCAGACCTCAATGCTATGTAATCTTATGTAAAGTCTGTAAATTGTTAAACACATGCCACTGGAGTATTTCTCACCAGGCCTCCACTGAAAATGGGTTATGCTCAGTCGGACTATCCCAGTAAACAAATGTTAAATAAATAAAAAATAAATAAATAAGAAGCCATACAACATGCCTCAAATACATGGCCAGTCACCAGATATGAGAGCTAAGTATGCACCTGTATTATCAAATGGACAACTGTGCAAATAATGACACATAAAATATTAACACAAGACACATCTGTTCTTATTTTTATCAGAATCAGAAATGTTTATATGTCTGTAGTCCTTACTTAGACAAACATTGGCATTGAACACCATAGTCTACCTTGACTTCCTTTTTAATTTCCAAAACTCAAAATTTAATTATGCATGTGGTAATACTTTGCTATCAAACAAGCAAATGAACTTGGCAGCAGTGCACTTCAGAGACTGATTTTGAACCAAAGACAGTAATGTGAGCAGCTTCTATTATTTTGGTATGTTGTAATGGACTATTGTACTCAAGATACGTGGATTTCACTGTGATGTTGACTAAATACTTCATTATATAATGATGTAATAATCCTTACAAAGGTGCATTATCAGACCTTTAAAGTCAGACTTCTCCTGTGGCACTTGCATTTGCTATAATGGACTCTAGCTTTTGTAATTTGATAGATAGCTGTTTAAACACAGCACTAGTGTGTGTGTGTGTGTGTGTGTGTGTGTGTGTGTGTGTGTGTGTGTGTGTGTGTGTGCATCTGTAGTGCCGCATAGAACTGGATGCACCCATGCATCGATTTTGTTCACACTCTAGAGCTTCATAGGAGATGAGGACTTATACAAAATTTCTTAACGTGTGCCATGGCAGAATTATCTGAAAGTATGAAAGAGCCTGCGTTATGACACTTTTCTTTTGTGTTTGTGCTGGGTAGTTGAGATTATTGTAGTATTTGTTGTAATTCCTTGTGAGCATGCCCTGTATCATGATGTTGTAGATGTTTAGCAAAGAGAGAGCATTAAGTAATCAATGGCATGACATATTTGTTGTCATCTGTGGTGTTTTGTCAATGCTTAATCGAATTAGCCTCTGGAATGTTGGCTTCTTCAGCATCTGAACAATGCAGTTAGTGACCTACATGCTATGCTTGGTAATATGCATTAATGTTCCACTTGGGTGTGATGTATGTTTCTGTAGTGTCATACGTTTCTTACTATTGTTTCTAATAATGCTCGATTACAATGTACTGCATTCACATCTTTACTTTTATACACTTATTTAAGTCAGTATATATATATATATATATATATATATATATATATATATATGTGTGTATATAATGTGTGGCAGTTTCAACAGGAAGGACACACATCATATCATTGATACAGTAGCATAAATGCATCATAGTTACACATAATTATAACCTGACATTTTCTACATTTGCACATTATCAGATGCATTAATGTCATTATTACGACATGGACTTTTATTTTTCACAAGTCTTGTGTTGGCTACCTATCCTTTGTGGTATATGCATAAATACATCCTATGCATACTGATGTACATCATGACATCCAGAAAAATAACCCATTTGTCAGGGGACTGAATACACTTGAGTTGTACCTTAATTTATGGGCATATCCACATACTCCACCTTACTGTGACTCATTTTGCATGCATGTATGTCACATCCTCTATAGATAAACAAGTGGTAGTATGTATATCAGATCATTATTCTGTTTATATCCTAGTCAGTGGAACACATCTGTATCTGAGTCATGTCCTTCTGTATTTTGCTACATACATACACAGCATGCATGAACAGTCATATAAAATTGTGTAGCATTCAAAACATGCAGGTTGATGAAATAAATGCTTTTTTCATCAGTTAATACTATTATTGGTATAATTGCACAGGTATCCATGATTCTTTTAGTTGTTTCCACATTTGTCACAGGTATGTACACTGCCATGACAAACATCTGTATTATTTCCTTCATACACATAAGGCAATGACAGCCTTACAATTCTTTAACCTGTATCTGTGTTCTAACATCAGTCAGGTGATAAATGTATTACCTTGAATCATGCCCAAAGTATACATTACAGTGTAAGAGTAATTCTATACACTTGCCACACAGGTGTAGCTAGCCATTCTCAATATAATCCTGACTAACACAAAATTTCTGAGCATGTCACAGAATATATGTAGTGGCAAATGTACATTTACATTTTATGACCGAAGTTATACAGATGTTTATAACTCAGTTTCACATACAACACATGTTGGCTAATACATATTTACATTTACAATAGCCTTTCAATGGTTATAAGTGGCAGCAAATAGCAGAACAATGTCCCTTTCTGAAGTGCCATGAGACAACCAGCTCTAGGATTCATTTATTTGTGTTTTTACATGATAGTTGGGGAATCCAGCATATTGTTGGTTACAACAAATACATTTATGGCTACACATCTGGCACACTGTAACTGCAGAATAGGCAAATATCATCTAATGCATTCACTGTCCTTGCTAAATGTTACCTCAGCTCAGTAATTTATATGCATTTATCACAATTATCCCCCTTTGTTCCACTGAAGCTTTGTGTCCCCCTCAGAACCTTTTTCATCATTTCTGTTTTTATATATGTACGTGTTGTCACTAAATGAACAGAATTACTTGTGTAAATATATTTAAATACTTCTTGTGCAATAATCTAATTATATCTAAATATGGCTTCCTCTTTAAACTTGCCCTGCCTCTTAATTCTTTCATTCAAGTTGTCCTTGCCTTGTATTATGCTATCCTCCAATGCTGTGTCACTGCATGAAGAGAATTGTCTAAGTATAAATATATATAAATACTGCTATATATGCACTATTCTAACTACATCTAAGTACACTTTCTTTGTTTATCTTTCATTTCCTCTTAATTATTTAATTGAAGTTGCCCTTGCCTTGTGTTATGCTGTCTGCACATGCTCACTTACTGGGTTTGCAAGTCTCCGCACCCTGTTGTTTATACTGTGTGCTTGAGCCCTTCATGTATGTCTTTATAGCCACTAACACTTGTGCTGGCCATGTGTAGGTGCTGCTGAATGTGTAGGCTTACTTAGCAGCTTGCATACTGAAGGAGCACCACTGCTGTTTGAGCAAATGCCAGGTAAATGTACAGGCTTAGCGCGAAGTGTACGCTCATGTTAATGAATCCCTGGGCATGTCTGAATTGAAATTTCAGTAAGTATTAGAACAATACCCATTTGTGTTTGAATCTGCATGCAAGAGGATATTTGAAATAGCTTTCTTCATTATCTAGTGTGTATTCTTTCAGAGTATGACTGTTAAGTAGAAGATATGTACATTTTCTTGCAGTTTATAAATAGAAAACAAAAACAAATTTATAGATGGATTCTAAAATATTTGCATGAATTCATATTTTATTTTGTACAGAAAAGCCATCGGTGCAAAAGGACACATTTTACTGTCTCACTGCTAAGCAAAATGCTGCCTGTAAGGGAATAGTTTAACACATCACAAGGGAATCTAATGTAATTTAAAAAGTAAAGTATCTAGAAATTAAAATGTTTCCGTAATGAGTAACAGTCTGTGTGATAAATGCAAGGACAGCTCTTTATTAAAGATTATGCATGAACATATTGTTATAAAATAAATTAAATTAGCTAAATAGAATGAATTTGGAGGACGTTGTAGATCTAAATGTCAGGTAATATTGTGCATTACACTGCAGTTTTGTGGTGAAATGGAAATATTGTAGAATTACATGTAGGAAAAAAATGTGTGTGGTAGAAATTAAATGTTGGCATACCTGTAATATGGAAATCTGGCATTTTATTTTTATTTGATTTGCATGCTATACGTTATTATCACTTATGAATAAGAATAGACTAAATGTGCAAAAATCTAAGTTTAAACTGAGACATAAATTCAAACAGTATGCCATCTGAATTTAAACAGTGCTGGTCAAATCAGTCTCAACTCATAAAAAATGATCAATTATCCAAACTCATGCAATATAAATGTTAAGATACTAAACACATTGGTTGTTGATAAAATATCTTTTATGAAAACATCAGTATAAATGTTCTTGACATTTCTGGTTGTGTTTCTAGAGAAAATTTTATAATATGGAAATCAATCTTACACAAAGAAGATTACTGCCTGACATACATAATAAATGGTATGTGAGAAACAACAAATATACAACAGAAGTTCAGTGGAACTTGATAACTTAACTGGATGTTTTATTGCAAATATGTTATATATTTATTTATTGTTTGCTTGTTTACCAGAGTAGTAAACTGATTGTTAGAAACCCATTCAGCTCTAGCCCTGAGTATTAAAAAGATGATAATACATAAAGCATAATACATAACCATATATAGTTAGTTTACCCAGTATATAAAGTAGTTAATATATATTTCTTATATATTCTAGTCAGGATAAAATGAAATATTAAACAATAATTATTTTAATAACTATATTAAGATAGTGCTTTATTGTAAATGAATATGTTATCATTTGTTCAGAAACACATTACCAGCTTTCTAGATAAATAAGATGATTAGGACATACCATCACTGATCACTAAGTGAACGAACACAAAATGCCAACTAACCTGGAAGCACTGAGCTATCAACATTGTTTACACCGAGTAGATGTGTGCCCTTATGCTTGATAGCTGGCAGTGTGAGGAAGAATAACTAGTCAGTACTATACAGTTTTACGGTTTCCGGTAAACTGCATAAAGATCAAATACTATCAAGCTGTAGGTTGTAAGGTCATAGAGGAGAAATTCAAACCAAAGCAAGTATCTTTTTTTCCAAATAGCACATACAGAAAGTGAACCAAAGCAACAGGCAGCTTAGAAAAACAAAGGACTTTTAATAAAATAGTTGCTATTTTATTAAAAGTCCTTTGTTTTTACTAAGCTGCTTGTTGGTTTAGTTCAGTTTCTGTATGTGCTGTTTGGACATTATTTGGAAAATAAGTAAACCATTTATCCTTTTGGCTGCATTTTGTGTGTACTCAAGTATCTTTTCTTGTTATTCAGAATATTAATATACATATGATGCAATCCTCATGCATACTGGATTTCAATTATCTGTTGGCAGCTACTGGTTGTTCCATTGACTTATCTGTTTTATACATTCCATCTAACTTAATATCAGCAGTTACTTTATATAACTTCTTTTCTTAATGCCTTACTTTATTGTACCAGCAAACCACTAAATACATTTCTTCACAATTTTTCATTATTATTAATATTCAAATAGTTCTCATGCACATGTATATTTTTATTGTTAGCAATTCTTATTTTAACAGCTGCCCCCTTTTAGTTCACCTTTAACCATATTATTCTAACTTCTACTCCTCCTACAACTTTCCTCATTAGAGTGTTAACTATTTACAGGTGTAGCATCCCCTTCATGTCTCTGTCTGATGTTGTAGATCATTAGTTCTTGCAATTATTAATTTCCATCCTCATTTAACTAACCTTCCCATCTTTTCTACCTCTCTGCCCTCTACCATCCTCAAAATTTCCATTAATGTTTCTATTTCTTGATCACTTAGCCCTTCATTTTTCTTCCATTTTCTAGTGATTACTTCTTTCCTATTGTCATTATTAATACTACCATTTCCTTCTTATCTTTTGGTATGCCCTTCTCATACCCTAGCAGGAATAGCCTTTTTGTTAATGACTCACTTATCTCCTAACCTGCTTTTTCTCAGGGTTTGTCTTATTTCATTTTGGTATTCCATCATTTCCTTACAATCCCAAAATATATGAATCCACATTCCCCATTCTCTTCCACATCTCCAACAAGTGTCATCAACTCCTATAAACATTTTAACTAATCTTGTTGGGTAATAAAAGTACTTATATAGGTGTTTCCATGCAAATATTCTAAATTTCCTAGCTTTGGATATGCATCTCATTAACTTTATCATTTCTCTCCATTCTTCATCCAGTATAGTCTGTTATGTATCTCTCTCTTCCATATTCTTTTCCATTTAATTGCTGCTGCATTCCTTCTTTCTCTCACCCAGTTTCTACCAATCCTTAATGCCCCTTTGCCTTCTTTCCTTCTAATCTCTATTTTACCCATCAGTTCTGGAGTATTTACTCCTGTTTCCCAATATCTCCCTATCTGCCTCCACTGTTCTTATATATTCTGTAACTGTTATTTATTTTGTATCTCTATCCATGTTTTCAGTTTTCCTCCTACATGAACTTGAATTTTTGCTGCTTTCCCCATCTCCACTATCCCTTTCTATGTTCTGCCAATAGGTGCTAACCTTGTTCTCCAATTATCACCTCCTCCTCCGTCATACCTTATTTTTTTAACTTCTGCTTTCATCTCCCTTTATCCACTGCATTTACAGTTCTACTGGTATCTCGAAAATGAGTTCCATTGCATCCTTACCTTATTTCCCCCCTGTATTACCATTTGCTTTTAATCTGCCTTATGTTCAACATCTGTTATTCTCAATATAGTTGTTCTCAAACAGGCTTGAGGCCATTCCTTAACATCAGTTGCTCTCTGTCTCCCTTTATCCACTGTGTCTGTTAGTCCCTATCTTGGGCCACTCTAGGTTTTCTCCTCTACCATATAAATCCCTGCTTATCGTCTTTATCTGTTTCCAAAGCTTATTCTATGGTATTTTCCAGAATATTTGGCCTGGGTAAATAAATTGTAGAATTACACACATGTTCGGTGCCTGTATTCTCTGATAAATATCTAAATTTATTGTTTTCCATTTTCCTGTGTACCCTTTCACCTTTTAATATACTTTTTTCATATGTGTTTTAATGTCTCTTCAGCTTTCCTTCAGTATTATTCTTAGGTACTTGATCTCATCTCCTGTCTTTCTCCCAACTTTTACCTACTGATCTTCTTCCTTTTTTTCTATTCACGCTCAAAACCTTTGTTTTTTTTTTCTTGATTTAGTTTGTATCCCACTCTTTCTCCAAATTTCTGCACAGTATCGTGTAATTTCTTCATATCTGTTCTATGTTTCATTAATATAAGTAATATATCATCTGCATATAGCAGAATTTCCTTTTCTCCTGCACCCCATTTAAACCTCCTTATATCACTATTCTGTATTATTTCTGCCACAGGTTCTATATATGATGCAAACAGTAGCAGACAGAGCAGACATCCTTGTCTCTTGCCTCTTTCTTTTGTAACTGCACTCAATAACCTAATTCTTATTTTTACTCTGACTTGAGCTCCCACATCAATTTTCTTAAATAGTTCTGTCCATTTTTCTGGAAATCCATAATTTCTAAGTGTTTCCAACAGGTAGCTCCAGCCCACCCTATCAAATGCTTTTTCTGCATCTAGTGATGTTATTGCCATTTCTTCCCATTCCCTGTGCCTCATTTAACAGCAAAAGGGTTCTTATTAAACTGTCTGTTGTCCTTCTTTTACCTGTAAAGCCTGCCTGATCCCCATGTATAATTATTGGTAATATCTTCTCTAATCCTTCAGCATGTAACATCATAAAGCATTTATAATCATGATTAATCTTTCATATTGGTCTATATGAAGCTGACTATCTTGGATCTTTTCCCTCCTTGGGCATTACTGAGATCACTGCCTTCCTCCACAACTTAGGGATGTGTTTTCTTTCTTGTATCCTACTAAATGGAGTCAACAATCTCTCTAAAATCTCTGTATTCTGTATGTCCCAAATTTCTGTCAGTATACCATCACTGCATGGTGGGTTTCTTTTGGCTATTTTTCCCCATTGGTTTCTTTTGTTCTTGCTGCAGCAATGTACTCATCTCTGGTCATTCCCATTCTTCATTAGCATTTCCTCACACTTCTGACTTGTAAAGCCGCTGGTGATACTCATTAAACCCCATGTAATATTTCATCTAATTTAGCTTTTTTCCTTTCTCTTATGTCATCTTCTAACTCATAAATCCCCCTCTCCACTTCTTGTTGTGTTAACCTTGTTACTAACCCATTCATTGCTTTAGGGTTTGTTTTAAAGTAAAGTTGCTCTACCACCGTTATTTTATTCCATAATGTCTCATATTCCTAACCCTCGTATGATCTTCAGTATCTCCTTTTTCCTTTTTCTCCAGGCTATCCCCATCTACATCATTCTCTTTGTATCTCTATTAGTTCTTTTCTTAACTGCTCACTTTTTGATTAACTGACCTTTACTTTTCCTTCTGCAGTATTACAGTTTCTTGCTTAATGGTCTCCTTTTTACAGGCAATAGAAGGAGAAGCGAATATGGGATAAGCACAGCAGGACTGATAGGTATTGCAAGAAGATAGTCCCGGAGAAGGGAAGATAGACAGAGGAACAAAAGGAAAATGGGAAAGGGAAATACAGGAAGTACAAGGGATAGAGGAAGGGAAAATGATGCTGTAATTACTGAAATATGTGTCAAAGATAAGGAAGTTCTTGGAAATGCCTCCACAAATATTTCTATATCCCAGTAAAACTGACAAGGATTTTTCCAAATGTGGATGGGATTTTTTGGAGATGTGGGATGGAGAGGGAGACATGGACTCACATATTTTGGATTTACATGAAGCTGGCAAGATACAGAGAATAGATAAAACAAATAGTAGATCAGATATTCCCAGGAGTATTGACAGTGAGTAAGAAGCTTTACATGTTAAGATATAGTTTCAAAGTCAAGGATGAAAGCAAGGTACTAATGGAAGTCTTAATGACAGTTAGCAAAAAGAAGATAGTAAGGAGATGAAGGTAAGCAATTCCACCCAAAGTGGCAAATACTAGGTAAATAATGAGTTATTTGGAGGGGGCAGAATAAAAGAGGCACAAGAAAGAAAATGAAAGAGGTATGTCAAAAAATGGGATCAATGGAAAAAGACTAGTTGGTGGGGAGGTAAAATATTGTATCTTATCTTGGAACCTGGAAGACAAGAGAAAGTGGGACACTACTACAGCTCAACCACAGCTAGGCAGGTATGCACAATATACATTCAAAAGACATGGTAGTTATTGCCCAAGATATTAATGGCACTAGCCCTACCTGGCCTCTATCTCAACCCCCAGATGTATAGCTAATAAAACTGATGCATAGTGTGATCTTAGCAAAACAGAGTTTATGTTGAAAAGGTGACATTTGGTAAATAATTCCTTTAGAAACAGTAATAGTGACATAGTCATTACTGTTGCTTGGAATGCTGAGCACATACTCGTAATCTGGGTACAGTAAAATAGTTTAGAAACAAAGCATATTTAGCGGAAATCCTTGTTTTAACCCTGTCTTTACTGGGGGAAGGAAGGGGAGAAAGGTAAATAGTTGTAACCTAAAGACAAGATAGTAATGATAAGAGGAATGTTTGGAAATGTAACTCCTGATACTGGGCTGATGTTGGCTGTACACTGGAAAACAAACCTGGACTTTACAGAGCAAAGGAACCCGGGCAGCTGCCAGGAGCTCCACATTAACGTATCATGTTTGTGTTATGTTTATAAGATTAGTTTTAGTGTGATTTTTGCATGAATTAAATCCTTAAAAAATATTCTCCCGGGTATTTTGTTACTGCTTCTGGGCATTTAAAGCAAACACCTTAGTCAGTGTCACATATCACTTCATCAAGCTGTTTCATAGACTAGTCTACAATAGCAGACTTTCTAAGTGCTGTCATTTCCTGTCGTATGTTTGCCCTTAGTTCAAGTCAAAGAATTTTCATTGCTAAAAGATATGCCAAATGTTTCAGTGAATGGGCTGTCTACTAATTTCCTCCATGAATAACTATGTTATTTAATTGCTATGTTATTTAATTGAGATGATGTGGGAAGTGAAATGACTATTATTTAGAATGTTTAATTAGTCATGCTAGCTACTCTACTGGCCTAATACGACTCTTCATTTCATGCTATTTATCTATAGGTTAAAACTAATAACTAAACTCTTACCCAAGCAAATAATTATTTTTAGTCAGAGTGACCATAGTCTTTAAAGGCAGTGACCAAACCTTTTTATTATTATAGGTAGAAGACACTTTGCTGCTGTAGTTTATATAAGCAGTATATATACCTGGTGCCAGGATATGAATAAATGACAAGGTTAATTTACTTAAGGTAGCTTCTGGTAGAGTACTATATGTACTAGATTCTGAATGTCTTCAATATAAATGAGCAACCCAGACTTCCAATTCCCACACTCACCTTCCTTTACGGCTCTCAGTCTCTTTAAGTGCTTTAGAATTTTTTTCCTTTGACTTTCCCCTATCATGTGACTGGCTAAAAAAAGTATAATTTGTCCAGATAAATTGACACTTACAAATATGTGAAGTGGCATCCTCCCTCTGTCTTGCTTTCAGCAAAGAATCTGTGCTAATGCCACTTTAATTTAAGGAATATGAAACAAACCTTATGTCAGCCCAAGCATGCACTGATCCTCTTCTTTATGTAACATGCTGTGTACTGTTGTGAAGGCAAATGTGCATGCCATGTGTCTTCTTGTAAGTTTTTTAGCCTCCTGTTCTCCAGATATGGGCACTCCAATAACATGTAGCTGCAACACAGGCAATATAAGAAACAAGCTTTCAAATGAGAAACTATAACAGATTATATTATACCTGATAATGTTAAGATTACTGAGCCTAGGGATAAACTCAAAGACATTCCTCTTAATTCTGCTTTCTGCTTTAATCAAACCTCCCAGAGCCAGAGATCAGTAACTGGAAATAGTAGGATAGTCTTTCTGCTGATTAAAACATAGTGGCATGCAAGTTTATTTCCCTGTCTCCACACATAAGAGACCATTACAAAGACTATCTATTGTGTGTCCAATAGCTAACTGTTTAATTCTGAGTTGGGTGTTATGTATACTATCTATTACAAGCCCCATAACTGAGAGCATGTTAAATAGACTCCCTCACCTTCAGCATACCATGCATTCTTGATGGATGACTTGAATTTAGGTTGAAAATCCCAAATTGCTACACACCCATACATTATTCTGGAATGTTATGCAAGTGGCTAGAGAGCATACTAGACCTAACACACATCTTTTAGACATTATTTATCTGTTAGACATTTTTCCATAGAGTCTCTAGATCACTGCACTCCTATATTCACTGAGCCACCAGTTTCTAGAAATCACTGCTGAGTCACCATCACTTTTTTGGTACATGTGCCTGGTGTGCTAATTAAATTCAAAGTATTTTATCAACCATATCAGTTGCAAATGTGGAATGAGCTTGCTACCACTGAATTGCCCTTTGTAACTTCATAAGCTGAATGTAAACAGTTTTACAGTTCTTTGAATATTATGATCCTGCTGCAGGAGAAATACTAGCTTTGCATACCTATGAGTTAAGAATAATTTGGTACTATCAAGGTCTGTTGAGTTGACTCAGCATTTGTCTTATAGAAGTGGTCATGGGCTATGGTCCTTAGATCCATTCAACTGTCCACAATAATCTAATGGCTACCAGGGGATGTGGTCTCACAGCTAGCACCACTAGCACCAAGCAGATTGAAATATAAAATGTGCACATGCACATGAATCATTAAACAACTCACTAAGTGAAGTTTGTCTATAAGAGTATGCAGAAAATGTGCACTGTTACCCTGCACTGTGTGTATCTACAATAAACACACTTAAGAACAGACTTCAGATTGAACATACCATCATCAGGGCTTTGAGCCTAGCTTTGTAGGCCTCTTCCCACTTCCCTTCCATCGCTCCCCTCTCTATAATAACTGTAGTTTGAATAAATTATTACATTTGAACTACTACTACTACTACTACTACTACTACTACTACTACACACACACACACACACACACACACACACACACACACACACACACTGCTTTCCATAAAAGTTTGGTAATATTTCCCAATACTATAGCTTTCTGTCCCAGATCACTGTTACCAGACCAGACTACTTGACTGGAGAACTCTAGTTAATTTTCCAGTCTTGAGAAATAAGCCAAATTACTATAAACACAAATGGTAACGTGAAGTAAAGCAATCTAATCAGAAGAGATACCCAGCAGCTAGTTATCATTCACAGTAAGTACCTTCTTGTCAGTTAAAACATAAATAAATAAATAAACTAGCCATAAGCTTTTTAAAAATGAATAAATAAAATGCTTTAATAAAACGTGAAGACGTTCAATAGTAAAATTAAACATTAAATAGGCAGACAAATATATAACTACACAGAGAAAAAAGAAAAATATCCAGTTTGATCAGATAGGATGCTTAAAACTGTTTACTTAGACAAATATACCCCAGTTGTATCTAACTGGAATAGATACTGGGCCATGCATACACTGTTTGAATTTTCAGCATGTAGCCAGCAGAGACACAGATGCAGAAATAAACTCATTGATACAGAACACTAAGCTGGTTCATATTCAGCAAAGTCCTGCAATCACTTCCTGGAAAAAACAGCGAAATTATAGCTGCCCGTTCATCAGTCTCTGGAAACAGGGTCATTCCAATTCACTCCTGGAGGGGTGTTTTGTAATGGTTTCACAGTGGGAGGCGTACCTTTAACAACATTCTTTCAAATCCTGCTCCCCTTAGTGAACATCAGCCCATGCAACTTTGAGGAAACTTTCCTTGAGATGTCTTATAGACAACTGTTCTGTCATGTTGTAGTTAACAGATTTGTTTTTCTTTATCTGACTAACAACTACAACAGAGGAGCAAAAGTTGAGATTAGTTACAGATTCAAAATAAGCGATTGCTTATTCATTATGTCTGCCCGTCATCAAAGAGAAACATAAATTCTTTCAATATGCTCCGTATAACTAAGGGCAGTAAAACAATTACCTTTTTGGTCGTAGATTTTTATGTATCAGTCATATAGTTTATGTTTTATATGCACTTGTATTTCCAAAAAGAGCTTATATACATTTTATACATTGTACAAAAAAGCATATCTTCAAGACACCTTTATTAAATTCTTTGACATTAAAGGATGACTGATTATTACCACACAAAAGACCAAGAAAACCAATATACTGTGTGATTATATAATATCTTTATACTGGTTATTTATTTGTTAAAGTGAATACATTCCATATTTCCTTATATTTAGTCTTCACTAGACACAAGTATTACCATTCTTGCCTCAACTACATACCAAAAAGAAAATACCTACAGTAACAGGATTAAGCAGCATCTAATTGATTAACATTAGTATCTAGATGATTATAAAAAGAGAAATCCGTGGTATCCCTTGAAGTTTCAGAAAAACCCAGTATGCAACCTATACTGGATCCAAAACAAACTTCGCAGTGTGAAGGGTGTGATGTTCACTTTCTAAATTATGTTATGCATTTAGTTTCTTCTTCTGGCTTTTCCCGGTTAGGGGTCGCCACAGCGGAACTCTGGTCCACTAATGATTGGCAGTAGATTTTTACGGTGCTGAGGTGCCAGCTTGACACCCAACTTTCAATGAAGGCACGCCCATTTGTACATGTCTTCTGAACACCACTCGACCACGGTGAGGGCATGCGGACTCCACACAGAAGGCGCTCCACCTGAGAATCGAACGGGAGAACCTCTTGATGTGAGGCGACAATGCTACCGCTGTATCACCGCGGCTTCTATGTTATGCACTTTGTGTTTCAATAAAGGATGTTCCATTTTTAACTCAGCTGTGGACTATCTACTATTTTCTATTTGATTATTTTGTAGCACGTATTTTATAGTTATATTTTACAGTTCGTTTTTTATTAAGTAAACTATGTTATGCAGTTAGTTTACTTAATAAAAATTTAACTGTAAAATATAACTATAAAATACATGCTACAAAATAATCAAATAGAAAACAGTAGGTAGTCCACAGCTGAGTTAAAAATGGAACATCCTTTATTGAAACACACAAACAAGCAATGCTAGTAGTTGAGTATAATGAAAAGCATAAAAAAAGTCCTTATATATAATCAGGTTGTTTGGAGCAAGGGAGTAGTTACAGGGGGTTCTGTTAAGAGCAATAAAAGCATTAAAATCATTCCTTTAGCCAAGTCCTCCTTCCCCCTTAACACCGTAGTGTAATCAGATACTGTGCTAACTAAAACTGAATCTAGAAAGCAAGGGGCAAATTACAATCTAAGACCATACTATGACAAAGGTTGGAACAAAGTTCATCCAGGGTACTCTGGTTTCCTCCCACATTGTAAAGACATGCGTATGGAGGATTTCTCCCTGGGCCTCCACTGAAAATAGTTATCAAATGATGAAAAGAACGAACGCTCTATCATCGAACCGAAAAGGTCAAAATCCCTAAACAGCAAAGACACAGACCATCGATTTTTTTTCCCTTTGCCATTTCTTCCACTATGGTTCGATCTTGGAGTTGATATATTTAAGTGGGGGGGGGGGATGTTTGTTTGAATTTTTTTTTTTTTTTTTTTTTTGGAGCAGCAATTTTTTTCCCTGGGAAAAAAAATCACTGTTCCGTGTCTTTGCTCTTTAGTGTTTTCAACCTTTTTGGTTCGATGAAAGAGCGTTCGCTCTTTTCATCGTTCGATAAGGTAATACAGACCCTGAAAATAGGCTCTGTCTTAGTTGAACTTTCCCCGTCAACAAATGTTAAATAAATAAAATATGCACAGTTCACATTCTACAGTCCTGCTACCACATCAGAGAATGAAATTAGTTACAGAGTTTAAAAAATTATGTGCAGCTCACAGATATGTTGCAGTCTGAACAAAAAACAAGTGTCAGATTTTATGCATAAGTATGATATGCGTAATGGCTAGAAGCCTTGAAGTCATTTAAAAATAAAATTACTACATTATGAAATATTCGTGTAAACGGCCGAGAAACAGAACTAAAACTGCATTAACAGGTAGAGACTAATGTTACCTTGAAACACCCAAGGCTTATAGGAAGAGGTTAATCCTGCTGGAAGAAACAAACAGTGCCAGCTTTCCACATTACACATCAGTAAGGATTAGTACAGAGTCTGTTAAAACCACTGAAAAAATGGCTGCTGCATTTGCAGGCACTTCTGCTCAAATGTGTAGCTGGACTGCTGAACTCCCTCTGCATCCTAGTAAAAGAAGAAGAAAAGGAAGTAATTTATTTGTTTTTCTATTGTATTTCAATTTCTAGGTATGTTGTTACCTAAACTTAATCACAGGCTAAGTGAAATACCAGGTTATGGAACCTTAGACTGTAATGGCATCTTTTCCTAATTCCTTCATGTATGTGATGTTTTTATTGCTGAACCACTGAAGCACTTCACTACAGTTGAGAATTTTTATTTATTTTTTTCTGAAATCTGGAGAATACCATATGGAGAATGCAACAAACCAAAATAAAAGTTGAATTCTATTAGCATGTCACATTCTTCATCATTTTGACAACATTCTGGAAAAGGATGTGGAATTGCAGTTAAAGTCCCACTTAGAATAATATGGTTTAATGAACAACAAACAGCATGGCTTCAGACCACCTTCATAGTTTTTCGTACTTATCATGTTAACTTTCAAAAGCAATAGGCAACGTTAATTTCACTGCAGTGTTATTTGTGGACTTCTTCAAAGCACTCAATTCCATGATTCATGCCATCCTGGTAAATGAGTTTTTCTTTGTGGTCTGTCATTCTGAACTATTTCATGGTTTGTAAATGTTCGTTTCATATGAGCAACAATAATCACAGAATAATTTTACAGTGGTGTAGGTTTCCCATGGAGTCCTTAGTACAAGACATTTTGCCTTATGTTCCATGTGCTCTAACTTATTAAGCTTCCATATATAAGTAAGCTAGGTTATACATATACTCTCATTATTTGGGTCTCTGATCATTCACATTTGGATATTCTATCTAATATCTCTTATTGTCTTCTATTGCACATGCTTTTCTTAACTGCTGACTATGCCAAAGTAAAATCAACATAGCCATTCCCAGTTGGTACAAACACCATCTGGAGTCTTGTATAAGTTCAAAAGACTTCCTCAACACAACACTGTATGCAGGATAGATGGAATTTGGATGACAGCAGCAAAACTGGTAGCTGATCTGTTTCAGAAGCCATCAAAGGTCTCAGCATGTTCAGTCCTGAGGAAAGGAAACAGAAGAACATGATAGACATGTTCTTGTACTTTAAGGAAATCTATAGTCCATGTAGGCATCATAGTAAAAAGCAAGTGTATATAAACAAGAGGGCACAATTTGGAACTGCGGGATTGGCAGCTTAGCACAGTCATCATATAAGAATGTTTTTCACAGAAATGATGGTACATATTTGGCAATACCTTCCTAAAGAAGCAATAAAGTCAAAAATGTAGTGAATTCAAGAATGGACATGAAAGACTTAAGGTCATTCGTATAACGACTGATGGTAGGTATTGGAATAAGATGTTATATAAGTATTATTTTAGTTACCCATTACAAACTGAGCAGACTAGGTGGGTCATGTTGTCCTTATCTACCATTAAAAAGTGTCTTTCTGTGAAAACCACTCTCATACCCTGAATTTTCAGACTCACTTGTAGTCCATTAAAGATCAACTCATTGAAGTCTTTACTAATTTTCAGACTTTTAAGAATTGCTGCCCATCTCTAGTACACTCAGCATCTTTCTCATTTGCAGTCAGATTTCTCACAAGATCCTGCTTTACTCAGAATATCCCAGGTATTTTCTACCATAATTTCAGAGCACAGAGGAAAGCCAAGGTCATATTTGGACACCACAAATGGAACTGGATATCTCATTTACCTTTTCATAATTCATAATTTTATTAATCACAGTTTTATGTTTTTTCCCCTACTTTTGATCTTTGCACAGTATAACTGCTTTCTTTATATTTCAAGGTTTGTGCATAACAACATGCTTGGAATATTCTCTGCAGTTTGTGTGTTAGTAAATGAAACTGATGGAGTGTGCCAATACTGGAAGGGACTTATTCTCTGCATGAAGTGGAATTATCTAAACTCCAGTCCAGGTTCATGAATGCTTCAAAAAAGAGCAAATGTTGAGTGCAACTTCTGTGTTATACTAAACTGAGCAGCTCCTTTGATGTCAAAAGAGAACATTATTAAAAATGTTATTATCAATACTAGTTGACAGGACTATAGGACTCCTGTTTTAAAAGTAGTCTTATTCTAAATGCAATTCAATGTGTGCACGCAATTGCAATATTCTTACAGAAACAAATGGCTGCCCTTTTCATTATGTGTAATAATTTTCTGGTTCATCTTTTCACAGCATTATTTATGAAGTGACAGGAATGTGGCTCTTTGGGCAGCAGTTCTGCAAAGTTTGGATATCCTTTGATGTAATGTTCTGCACAGCCTCAATTGTTACTCTGTGTTTCATCAGTCTAGACAGGTACTGTTCTGTTGTCACACCATACCACTATCCGAAGAGGATGTCACGCAGAAGGTCAGAAAATCTTTTTTAAGTAACATTCGTTATGGTTTATTATTTTATTTAAGTGCATAATGACTGCAATTTATACTTGAAATAAGTCCTGAAATATATGAACTGAAACTGTAAGAGTATGTTTTATTTTCTGTTTTTCAAACTGAAATAGTAGGTGCTTGTCTAAAATGTTGAGAAGGGAAAAGAAATTTAAAAAATGGATTATGTATATATATATATATATATATATATATATATATATATATATATATATATATATATATATATATATATATATCAATAGAATAAAGTAGTTTGTTATGAATAGTTTGTAACAGTTTCCCAAGACTTCAGAAGAAGGAAGTTAACACTGACAGGTGTTCTCAGGCAGCAAAAAATATAATCAGTATTCCATTTAGGTTGCCAGTGACACCTCATTAATCCGCAAGACTTTTTTTTCTACATTAAGTCTTAGCATGTACACTCTTTATGAGGTGATTTACCTGAAATGTTAATGTATTCTCAGCTCTGTCCCAGACAGTATTGTATAAAAGCATCATTTGATCTACTGTATGAGCAGGTAAATGTATGACATGTATGTCTTATCTGTAAATGTTAATCTAATCTCCACTAGTTTCTATTGATGCTTTTTTGCTCTACATGCTTTTTTGTTTGCCTAATACTTTACTGCATGCCTCTTTGTTCATTTCACCCAGGAACATTCAGATTTCTGTTTTGCCCCATATCCCTTTTCAGAGTGCACATTCAGTATGTAGAGCTAACCACAAGTAGTGTTGTTACTTGACTGGCCTTTAATGGTTGGATACATTATACCATCGGTGTTATACCTTTCAGGAAATTGTGTTTCCAGAATAGGACATAGTACTGATGTCTTTCATTGTCTTACCGTGAATTGTGATCTGTAGAGTACAAACATTAGCTGTTCACTCCATTTAACAACACTCTGCCAGTAACAGGCCACTCACTTTAGACCATGACTCCCAATTAACCTGCTAGTGGAATCCCTGTTGAGTTTGCCCTTCATCATTCCATCTGCATCACAGACTGGAGTGCTGACCTCATTGTCAGCCTTTCCATATCATCTCACAAGCTGTAGAATGAAAGTAACATAACACAGAGTGTCAGCAAAATAAGTCAGTCACTGTGTATCAGGTTGCTCATATTTAGCAAATAACCTCTTAGCAGATGTGTCATCCCCAATTGTTGCAATAATTATGCCAGTCATCTTATTGTAATTCTTCAGAGTATTCACAATATCACTTCTGAATGTATTTCTGGGTGCTTCCTTCCCAAAAACATGTTTCTCAGATTCAAACTTTCCTTCTCGTAATCTGAATCTTTGGATGTCATTCTGCTACTACATATGAACTGACCCCTAAGGATACTCCTTTTTTGTTTAAAGGGGTATTGACTAGTAAAGTACAGGTAGGAGTTAGAAAAGGTACTCTTCCTGTAAATCCTTGATTCAAACCCCTGACTCTCCTTCACTTTCCTCAGGGTCACTTCCAGGAAATCCATCTCTTGATGTGTGATAGAGTGAGTAAATTTTAAAAATTCAGTAGTATGGTTTAAATAGTGGATGAATTCCATCAATTTAGCCTCTGTGCCAGTCCAAAATATTCAAATATCATCCAAATAATGCTAAATTAAATAAAATCAAATGTATGTGAATAAACGGCTGTTCACTCCAACCGTGGTTTATTTTATTTCATTTTACCTCTAAGGACTGGTGCTTTGTTCTTGTTGGTTCTGAGTTTTGGTTAGCACCTTGCCTCCTTCATCGTTGTCTTTGTTGGTTACTAGTTTGCATGGAGGACCAGGAGGTATGCGATAGTTTCCCAATAGAGGGAACTCAGGATGTCAATTTGTTCAACCAGAGGTTAGTTCGAGTGGAAGGGCAACTTACCCAATTGGTGCAATGTCTTTCCAACAGGTCAATAAATGTGACTACAGACAGTATCGGGAATTTTTAGTCTTTACCCTGTAACCAGGAAGCATTGGTGGAACAGGGCTCAACCGGTACACAAACAGAGGATATGATGTCATTGAGCCTGCTGAAACTGCTGAGAGAAGGGCGAGCAGGAGGGTCGCTTGATGGAGGATTGAATTTGCCCTTAACAGGGTTATTGGTTAACCAGGAGAACAACGCTGTTTTTTTCAGCAGAGAAAGGGCACGGACACATAACACAGGTGACTATACGCAGGAAGCTCTTGGTTCTAACCAAGCAGTGTTCTACCCTGAACCGAATGACATCTGGGGAGGGGGGACAGCATGTCTGCATGGTTGAATTCCCACGGTACTTTTTCAGACTACAAACCTTCAACTACACATATGGTTAGGGATAATTCCTGTGGGGAAACTGATTTAAATGTTACTAATGCTTTGAATGTCAAAAAATTGTCTGATTTTATAGCTAAGTTTAAAATGTTAGGTATTGACAACAGTTACCTTAAAGAATGTATCAACCAGAGCATTGTCCCCAAGGGTCTTAGGGTACACAAGTACCCGAACAATGTTGTAGAGGGTACTACCTTCCATGATGAACTTTTAAAAATTTTTGATCGGTGTGGACATGACATTATGAGGGCCATTATCAGGGAGAATGAAAGGGAGATGGATAATTTACAGGTGAACATTGGGAAGATTAACCAACTAGTTATTACTGACCTCATGTTTACCATAGAGGAGGAAAAGAAGAAATATTTTTATATCAAGAAACAGGTTGAAGACAAATGTGTGATGGTATATAAAAGGAAGTGTGGGAAATTAGATAGGGATTTATTAGAATACCAGCAAAAACGAGCCTACCCCAAACCAAGAAATGAAACTCACACCCACCAGACAGGGTGGGGGGGTGGAGGACAGGAACAGGGAAATTGCTCAGATTAGACTACCAGTACACGATCAGTGGGATAGGGGGGTTAACAACATGGAATACATTGGTGAAGAACACAGTACACACCACCTGAACCGTTAAACCCTTTAGAACATCCCGAACTGAGGAGATCAGAGAGGTTGAGACAGAAGACCCTGTATATTATTACCAGGGAGGATCCATCAACAGGAGGGGGTATTAGGTGGCACCCCACCCCTGGGAGATAACCCTGGGGGGGTGCCATTATGGTGGAAGGAACACGACATACCATGGGAGACTTTAGAATTTACAATTTTGGTAGAGTGGACCTCTCTACAAAACATTTTGAATTATTCATGAAGGGGATTTAAGTTTATTCCCAGTAGCAGAAGGGGAGTGGCAGATGTTTTGATTGATCTCAAGATGTTTTTGAGGAAAAAGAACTTTGAAATTATTTTTCAGGGGCAGAATAGGATAGTTCAGACACAGGGGGTTAAAAAGGCAAGCACCACCAACCCTTCCATCCATCCTCAATTGAGTAATTTTGAGTTCCAAGTGGAGAAGGAAATAAGAGGATGCCTTAACCGTGGAGATTACATTTACAATCTCAGTAAGGAGGAAAGTGATCTAATTAGAACCTTGAGTCAAAACAAGTATCTTAGGGTAATGCAGCCTGACAAAGGTGGGGGGGGGTGGTATTAATGGATAGTATTTTGTTTAGTAGTAAGATGTTAGAAATGTTGAACGATGATTCCAGATACGTTTGAGTGTCCAGAAATGAAATAAATGTGGCTTATAATACGATTGATTTCGGTCTGAATGACATGCTTCAAGACGAACTTATTGATCTGGACACTTTCAGGTATTTAACCACCAACCACCCCAGGATTCCATCTATTTTTGGAATTCCCAAGGTTCATAAGAAGTCCCAGGACACCCCCCCACCCCCCCCCCCCCCATGAGGCCCATAGTGGCGGTGACAGGTTCCAAAACGTATCCCTTGGCCAAATACTTGGATTCAAAACTCAAAGGGATTTGGACCACGGCGGGGGGAATCCTGAAGGACTCCTGGGATTTTCTTAGAAGTATTAAGCGGGATTTATACACTGATTCACTTATTTTTGTGACTTTAGATATTCAAGATTTGTTCAATGTGATTCCACATCAAACTGGAATGGAATGGTTTGAGGAGGCTCTACACACTTATGGAAAATTGGAAAGGAAGGAATTCTTGGTGTGTTTAGAGCTCATGGAACTTGTACTGAGGTATAATTTCCTGTTTTTCGAGGGGGATTTTTTAAGCAAACTAATGGGGTAGCAATGGGGGCATGCTGTGCCCCCACATATGCAAATATCGTCCTTATGGTATGGGAAGAAATGTTTGTCTTTTCCTCTGAATACGCACAGTATTGGAACTATTACAAGTGTTATTTGGATGATATTTGCATATTTTGGACTGGCACAGAGGTTAAATTGATGGAATTCATCCACCAAACCATACTACTGATTTTTTTAAATTTACTCACTCTATCACACATCAAGAGATGGATTTCCTGGATGTGACCCTGAGGAAAGTGAAGGAGAGTCAGGGGTTTGAATCAAGGGTTTACAGGAAGAGTACCTTTTCTAACTCCTACCTGTACTTTACTAGTCAACACTCCTTTAAACAAAAAAGGAGTATCCTTAGGGGTCAGTTCATACGTAGTAGTAGGATGACATCCAAAGATTCAGATTATGAGAAGGAAAGTTTGAATCTGAGAAACATGTTTTTGGGAAGGAAGTAACCCTTAGACATGATTGAGGAGGTAATGGCAGAAGTATTAGAAGAGAGAAAAGGGAGATTTTGCCATATTCTGGGCCATGGTGAAAACACTACAAGTACAAGTGGTAGAGATAAAGGGAATGGAACAGAACAATAATACCTACTGTAATCTATATTGTTCTGGAGCTTTTCTCCCCAGGACTCCATTGAAAACGGGTTCATTTTGGCCCAATGGACTATCCTGGTAAACCAACTGCAAATAAATAAATAAATAAAATAAATAGAACAGGAGGGGGATTCAGCACCTATAGGGGCATTTGTTATGAAATATGATACCGATACCCATAGAATTAGGGGTATTATTAACCACCACTAGGAAAAATTTAAAGGGTACTCGGACTTGGATGTTTTGTTTAGAAATCCAGTTTACTTATAGAAGAGGAAAGAATATCAAGGAGCTTTTAGAGAACAACAGCCAAGAACCACATAACCATAGGAGATTGGGCACTTAGAAATTTGGTACCTGTGCACAATGCCCCTACATTTTGAACCAGGGGAGTGCGCATGTTGAAGTGAGGGATAGAACTATTTGAGCTAATTCCTTTACCAATTGTAACAGTGAAGGTGTGGTGTATCTTGCCACGTGTAAAGGCTGTGGGTCATTTTACGTGGGCAAGACTACACATAAGCTTAAGAGAAGAATTTATGAACATTTGAATGCCTGGGAGACTAGAATCAAAGTTAGGGAACTTTATTGGCAGCTTGTACTGGAGGCCGGTCAACTCCCTGGTCTTAATGAACACATATCTATTGTTCCAATTTTGAAGATGAGGGCTGCTAAGTTGTAGGTGTAATTTAGGGATTCGGACACTAGATGGCAGTTTTGACCAGCAACAGGGTGGACTAGCTTGGTTGATTCTTAGGTAAGAGGTTGTCTTAAAAAAACTTGTATATTGTAATGTTTATTTTCATTTTTACTTTGTGATTTTAAATTTGGTTATCACTAACAACATGTATATTTTTTAATATATTTTTAATCAAAAGATTATATGTACAAAACAAGTAGGATTTTACACATAAACCAAGCAGAATTTTAGTAAGTGTTTTGTGGTTGTTAATGAGTTTGCATTGGGTTCATTGCTCAATTAAAGGAAAGGGGAAGGATTTATATAAAAGAAAGGAGGGCTGTTTTATTCTTTATCCTTAATCTACCTGATGAAGTCCATGGGAGACGAAAACACTTAAAAAATTTGGTGTTTATGTGTATGTGAATAAACAGCTGTTCACTCCAACCGTTGGTTTATTTTATTTAATTTTACTTCTAAGGACTGGTGCTTTGTTCTTGTTATTTCTGAGTTTTGGTTAGCACCTTGCCTCCTTCATCATTGTCTTTGTTCATCCCAAGGATTCAGAAACACTTTTTGCTTTGTGTTAACCAATTTTCTGTAAAGAGTGACCATGCACTGGGTGGGGATGATTCAGAGACACACTGAGTGAGTTTCTGAAAAAACTGAGAAATATGGTGGCCTGCGTAATATACAAATGGTGAAATAATGATAAAGAAATTAGCAGCAGTATTAAAATGTGGGCAATGTAGGATTCAGATGAGGTTATACAATATGGTGGAGTGCTTCAGAAACATATATATATTTTATATGTATATATATATGTATATATATATATATATATATATATATATATATATATGTGTGTGTGTGTGTGTGTGTGTGTGTGTATGCATATTCTGGACAGAGAGACTCTACCATGAGGGCTGTTGACCACAGTAAAGTTTTGGAGCTACAGGAGACACACCACAAAAACATGTGTGGGGTAGCTGACACATTACTCAAAATGTATATACAAGAGGGTGTTTGTACTGCCAATAATGATGACTTTATATGTCACTGTCCTCATTGTGCTGAGTAATCCTTCTGTGCTTAACATATCATGCCATCCATGACATATAAATAGTGGACTGCAATGTGTGGATAGATGCTTTGTGCGGGAACTGGTTGAGCTGTATCACCATCATGTACAGGCCAGTGTGATGTGCGATGCACCTGTCTTTGTGGTACCAAGGTATAAGTGGATTTAAAAGTACAAACTACAGGGACATTTCAGAGACCAACAGGGGACACTGTGGCTATATCCTTCATAACTCAAGGATACTTCACTAGTTCCTTGATGCAAAGTTACAGCATGTGAGGGAGTGCATCGCCATGCAGGTATTTTATAATTAATTAGAAACTCACAAATGACAGAGAATGCCTACAGTACTGCTCTACCCAAGTCATTTTTGAACATGTATTTGGTCTGATTAAGGCCCACTTCAACTGCCTGGATGTATCTGGTAGTGCACTGCAGTATGACCCCATAACATGCAGTAAAATCTTTGCAGTCTGTGCAATGATGTTCTTCATTCCACATTGCTGCAGTCCTAACTATTGGGTAGTCCGCTGTCCAGTCGGCCCGAATACCAAAGTATATGGCTGACGTCGGTCAGGGCGCATTAGACTGACGTCAGTACGTCAGGGTACTAATGCGCATGACCGACGTCATATCCTCAGTCTTTTTTGCCGCATGGTCCGATGCAGAAGCAGTTTTGCGAGTGCAGGTTGGCGTTCTGAAATTTTCTGAAGTCGGAGTTTCAGACCGAATCAAAGTTGGCTAAGTACCCGTTGGGAACATTTTGGTTTTTCTTGCCTCAGTATTTAACCGGATGTCAGAAAAAGTGAATAACTGTATTTCTTGTGGGAAACAGATACCTCATAGGGATTACCATACCTTGTGTATACCTTGTTTAGGGCCTGAGCACGACGTTGTTGGATGCCGCTCTTGTGCTAGATTTAACAAACGCACTATTAAGAGAAGGTTAGACTGTGCCAGGTTAGTGTTTGGGAAGCGTTGTAATTATAAAATGCCGTCGGATGTTCCGACGCCAGCTTCATCCAAAAAGCGCAAGGACAAAACAGCGAAGCCTAGGGTTGATGAACCGGCAGTCCCGGACGTCGGTTCTTTAGAAGGCTCAGTGGAGCCAGAGGTT
Source organism: Protopterus annectens (assembly GCF_019279795.1). NCBI lineage: Eukaryota > Metazoa > Chordata > Ceratodontiformes > Protopteridae > Protopterus > Protopterus annectens. Next base: position 565,871,613 of record NC_056741.1, on the reverse strand, counting down.
TTGCCAGGAGTTTATTTGGAGTCTCAGGCAGAGACTTTACTGTTACAGGATGTGCCTTCTCAGGAGGTAGGCCAGGCTGAGGGGGCTTCTCAGGTAACTGTTCTTCCCTCTCTTCCCAAGGTAGTTAGAGCCTCTCCTTCTGTTTCCAAAACTTCTTTGAGAGGTAGGCCAAGTTTAGCTTCAGTGGGGCTTCTCCTAGCACTTCAGGTTCTGTGCCTAAGAAACATATGCTTAAAATGGCAGAAGATTTGGTTACTATGATTAGAGGTGCTATGCCCCTCCTGATAAGAGGCCTAGGGTGGAACCTGAGTTTGAGAGTTTTGAACAGTGTTCAGAGGCTTCTGAGTCTTCTGCGAAGACTTGCAGGAGTATCCTCCTTATTCTGATTCTGATGTGGATGATTCCACTCCTACAGCTTCTCCTCCTGAGGATTTCTCATTTTCAGAGACTCTGCATTCCATGAGGGAGCACTTTAAATGGGAAGGCCAAGATTACTCTGATTCCAGGAAAAGGCTTAGGGAATTCTTGTTTTACCCCAGCATAGGCCCTTAGCTATACCTCCTGTGTTGAATGTGGTGGAAGATGTTTTTGCAGAGGCTTCCCTGAACCCTGATTCTTTGCCTCCTGCTCCTGTTAAACCTGATAGGTACTATAGGGTGCCTGAAGCTCATAAGTATCTTTTAAGAGTCCTAGGGCAGACCCGAAACTGTTTCTCAGGGACCTAAAGGTGTTAAGGCCTCTGTTGTTAAAAACCCTGTTCCCACTGATAAAGAGGCAAGGGCTTTGGATAGATGGGGAAAGAAAGTGTATACTTCTTCCACTTTAGCCATGAGGGCGTTGAATTGTCAGTTTCACATGCTAAAATATCAAAATTATCTCCTTTCACAATTGAAATCTAAGGTGGATGCTTTGGCGGAAGGTATTGAGTGTAAAGAGTTGCTGGATTTAGTTCATGTGTCTGAACAAGTGGGTAAGCATTCTTTGCAATGTGGTTTTGATGCTGTACAGGCCTCCTCAAGGGTGGCTGCCACTAGTTCTGTTCTTCGCAGGCATGCCTGGTTGAGGGATCAGAATTTAGCTGAGCATGTTAAGACAAGGATTTTGGATGCTCCTTTACAGTCTGATGTGTTGTTTGGTTCACCTGTGGAAGCAGTTTTAAAGAAAATGGAGGACAAAGCTAAGTCTATGCAAACTGTTAAAGATTTTTTGCAGGTGCAGCCACCGAAGTTTAGTAGAAATTGGCCTACTAAGGGATGGACATATCCTGCTTATGATTCCCAGTCTAGGGGTAGGTCTAGACGTGGTAGGGGCAGAGCTCAAGGTTCTTTTAGGCCTAGAACAGGGAGTTCACCTGCTCAGACTTCTGGTGAGGGCAGGGGTCAGTCCTTTCGTAAACAGACCCAATGACCTGCCTTTTCAGCTGCCAGTAGATTCTCGTCTGGCAGCTCCTTTGGGAGGAAGACTGTCTCTTTTCAAAGAAAATTGGGATTTAATTACTCAAGACAGATGGGTGTTGGATATCATTCACCACGGTTACAGGTTTTATTTCCATACATTGCCCCTTTCAAAGGCATGCCAGACGTTCCTCCTCCACAAAGGAAAGAGGCTCACAAGCAAATTTCTCTGTTACTCCAAATAGGGGCCATTCAGCCAGTCCCTGTATCAGAAAGGGGCCTAGGATTTTATTCTCGCCTGTTCCTAGTACCAAAGAAGGGGAACACGTGGAGACCAATTTTGGATTTATCTATCCTCAACACTTATCTGGACATTCCCAAGTTCAAGATGTTGACGTTACAACAGCTTTTACCTCTGCTGGGCAAAGATCACTGGATGGTAACTTTAGATCTCAAGGAAGCTTACCTTCATGTGCCTATAAGACTAAGTTGCAGGAAGTATCTGCTTTCGAGCTGGAAATTCTCATTATCAGTTCTCTGCATTGCCCTTTGGCTTATCTACTGCCCCAGAGTATTCACAAAGGTTCTGGCTCCAGTGATAGCTTACTTCAGGCTAAAAGGAATTCAAATCTATCCTTACTTGGACGACTGCCTGATTCTGGCTCAAGAAAAGGAAGACCTTCTACAGCATCTGGAATATGTTATAGCAGTGCTAAGATGCCTAGGGTATTCTGTGAACGAAATAAAGTCCAGTCTAGTACCCTCTCAAGACATGTGCTTTCTGGGTGTGAGACTGAATACAGCAGCCCAGATGGCCTTTTAACCCCGGACAAACAAAAGAGTCTATCCCTTTACTTCCATCAACTATCTCATCAGTCCGTGCTGACTGCAAGGACAGTCCTTCAAGCATTAGGGTTCATGGCATCTTGTATTCTGGTGCTTCCCAATGCCAAACTGCATATGAGGAAGCTGCAATGGTATCTCAAAATGTATGGACACAGCACTGCCAGGATTTGGACACTGTCATTCAAATAATACCTTGCCTTCAAAAAGAATTTTTGTGGTGGGCTCAGGAATGTCACCTAAACAAGGGACTCTCTGTGACCCGGCCAGAGGCGAGTCAGATTTTAACGACAGATGCCTCGGACATTGCTTGGGAGCTCATCTAAATGGAAAGTGGATACAAGACAAGTGGCCTGCCAGACTACAGCATCTACATATCAACATGAAGGAGATGTTAGCAGTCCAGTTTGCATTAATGGCTTTCAAGGAGTTACTTCTTCCAGGGCAGGTGTTGATTCTAACAGACAACACAACTGTCATGTGGTACATCAACAAACAAGCGGGAACACATTCTTATCCTCTATGCAGGCAAGCAATGATTTTATGGGAGACTGTGCTCAGCTTGCATCTAACTCTTCAGGCAAGGTTTCTGCCGGGGGCACAGAACTCCTTAGCAGATGTGTTAAGCAGACAAATCATGGATCCCCACGAGTGGAAACTGGATCTTCATGTATTTCAGAAATTGACAGTGTCATGGGGAACTCCAGACATAGATCTGTTCGCTTCTCCACTAAACCACCAGCTGCCAAAGTTTTGCACAAAGGGGTTTCATCACACAGCTTGGAAAGTGGATGCTCTGTCTTTCAGTTGGAAAAATCTTCATGTGTATGCCTTTCCACCTCTGCCTCTTCTTCCAAAGGTGCTCTTAAAGGTCAGACAAGACAAGCCAAGGATGATTTTAATAGCTCCAGATTGGCCTCGGCAACACTGGTACCCACTACTAAGGAGTCTGGTAAGGAAGCCTCCATGGCCTTTACCTTTGATTCCACATCTGTTATCTCAGAAGGACGGTCATCTGCTCAATGTCAAGCTTCACTCTCTTCATCTAACAGCCTGGCATATTCTGTGTTGAAACACAGCAGGTCTCAACTTCCTCAACAAGTTTTAAATGTGATTATGGAAGCTAGAAGACCTAGTACCAGGAAAGTGTACGCAGAAAAATGGAAGAGATTTTTATTTTGGAGTACAGCAAAGAATTTGGAGATTTCTGAGCCTAATTTGAGTGTGGCTCTTCAATATCTTACTGAGTTATTGGACAAACGTTTGTCCTTCTCTTCCATTAAGATTCATGCTGCAGCAATTTCAGCTCACTATGATTGTGACCCACCATTGTTTTCGCATCCTTTGTTCAAGCAGTTTCTTAGAGGGGCAAAGAATATAAGACCCCAATGAGAGCTCCTACTCCTGCTTGGGATCTCAATTTTGTGTTGGAAAAACTTACTCTACAACCTTTTGAGCCTGCGGCTACTGCTGAATTGAAATACTTGTCATGGAAGACTGCTTTTCTGTTGGCTATTACTTCTGCAAGAAGGGTGTCTGAGTTGCAGGCCCTTATGGCAGTAGAGCCCTTTTGATTTTCCATAAGGATAGGGTATCATTACGCACTAATCCTTCCTTTATGCCTAAGGTGGTTTCTAGTGTGGCTTTAAACCAAACTATTCATTTGCCTACTTTTTATGCAGACCCCAAAATAAAGGGGAAAAGATTTTGCACACTTTAGATGTACACAGGCAATTGCGTTATTATTTAAGCAGGACTAAGGATTTTAGGCAGTCTCAGCAGTTGTTTGTTTCTTTTGCTTTGAGTTCAGGGCAAGCCTGTGTCAAAACAAACTATTTCTAGGTGGATTGGGTTTTGCATTGCATTTTGTTATTCCCATCATGGCAAGGAGATTCCAGCTGGGATTAGGCCTCATTCCACTAGGGCTACTGCCACTTCAACAGCATTTCTAAGGGGCGTGGCAACTAAGGATATTTTGGAGGCAGCTACTTGGAGTTCAGTGCATACTTTCTCTAAGCATTACCACCTTCCTCTCTACTCTAAGTCTAGGGCTGGTTTTGCCACAGCTATTTTGCAAGGCATGTTGTCAGCTCCTGCTTCTTTATGATTTGCCAGCCTCCCTTACCTCTGCTTTGGGATTCTACCCAATAGTTAGGACTGCAGCAATGTGGAATGAAGAACATAGTACAGTTTTGTACCTACCATAAATTTAGATGTTCGAGGATCCACATTGCTGCAGTCCAATTTACCCTCCCTCCTTCCCCTCTGTGTTTAGGGGTGGTTGTGTAGGTGAGGTTATATGCTGATAATTTTGTATATATTGTACATATTTTTGGTGCAGGTATATTGGGCCTTGTCTTTTTAGGGTCTTCTGACATCTGGGGCAAGAAAAGACTGAGGATATGACGTCGGTCATGCGCATTAGTACCCTGACGTACTGACGTCAGTCTAATGCGCCCTGACCGACGTCAGCCATATACTTTGGTATTCGGGCCGACTGGACAGCGGACTACCCAATAGTTAGGACTGCAGCAATGTGGATCCTCGAACATCTACATTTATGGTAGGTACAAAACTGTACTTTATATAACATGCTGCTATGCAGACAGCTGCAGCAGGACAAGACATTTAGAAGAAGGAGTTACCAGACACAACAGCGGGGCACATGCATGATGAGGAGCCAGCTGCACAGGATGACTGTGCCAGACAGAGATGGACACAGTACGCCATGACACTGACTAAGAGGCAGCCTGTGGTTCATAACTATGGGACAGAATAAGGTGCGCATATGTAATTAAAAAATGCTACACGCAACCTTACAGCCAGATTGTTCTATACCATGCAGAGACTGCTCAAACTATACATCAGACATACGCTACCCAGGTAACAGAGTAGTGCAGACTGTACACAGTTGTCATCAGATGCAGATATGGGGAGTGCCAGAGTGACAAGTGTCAACAATGAGCTATGTGTGTTGGGTGATGGAGATTACTATGTGTGTGTGTAAAGCATGGGGGGAAGATTGGGGGAACTGGATAGACTAGCCAGTGATGGGATGGTGACTCAAGTGTCATGTGTTTGTGTGGTGGGGTTGGTGGGTGCTGCAGGTGTGTGTGTGTGTGTGTGTGTGTGTGTGTGTGTGTGTGTGTGTGTGTGTGTGTGTGTGTGTGTGTGTGTGTGTGTGTGCTGGAATACAACTTCAGCAGGTGATGCAGTACTGTGCTGTGCTTATATCTGAGTGGACATGTCCTGGGCACCTACAGGAGATGTATGCTCTGACTATGCACATCTTCATCCATGGGGGTGGCCATCTCCTGGAGAGGTGACAGGGCTGATTCAAAGAGAGGATGGAGTCCTCCATGAGCAAGAATGGAAGTTTGTGCTTCAAGTTGTCTCTGCAGGAATACCCCATCTAAATGCATGTTTATGTTATCCCATAGCACCCGCAACACTTGGGCGGTAATGTGGAGATGGTGACACTGCTGGTCTGAGACTGTGGTACCTCCACTATTCTGGTGAACCTCTCCAACAGAGGTGGAGGTGAACTGGCCACAGAAAGTGTATATGATATGGCATACAGCTGCACAGGTCCAATTACTGCATGCAAAATCCTGACATGCCATGTCCATGATGTATATCTGGGCTGTGCACTTCCCCTGGTCTTCAAGAAGCTCATGTACTATCCTAACTAGTTCAACTATTGCTGTTTTGATGTCTAACTGCCCCTGTGTTATGTCCATGTACAAACACTGGCTTGCAGCAATGGAGATACTCAACTCAGCCTAAGAGGTGTGTGCAACTGATGATAAGGCCACTCCTTGGACAAATTTGTCAGCATCGTCCTGTACATAGATGTCATCCTGAGTTTGTGGGGTGGTTTGCACAGGCACAGGAGCTGTGTGCATGGAATAGGGTGGTGATGTGCCCATCAAAGTATACAGATGGTGACTGTTCTATGTGGTGAAAAATCTACAGGTGGTGACTGTTCTGTGTGGTGAAAAGTCTACAGGTGGTGGCTGTTCTATGTGGTGAAAAAGTCTGCAGTTGGTGGCTTTTCTCTGTGGTGAAAAGTCTACAGGTGGTGACTGTTCTATGTGATGAAAAGTCTACAGGTGGTGACTGTTCTCTGTGCCACAGGTGGTGGCTGTTCTGTGTGGTGAAAAGTCTACAGGTGGTGGCTGTTCTCTGTGATGAAAAGTATACAGGTGGTGACTGCTCTCTGTGGTAAGAAGTCTACTGGTAGAGTTCTACAGGTGGTAACTCTGTGGTGGGGAGTCTACCAGGAGTGACTGTTCCCTGTGGGAGAATTCCAGTGCGTGGTGGTTGTTCTGTGTAGTGAAAACTCTGCAGACTGTGTCTATTCTCTGTGGTGTTAAGTGGAAAAGGCTCTCTAGTTAAAAGTCTACAAATGATGACTGTTCTCTGTAGTAAGTAGTTGACAGGTAGTGACCCTTTTCTGTTGTGAGATTTACAAATGATAATTGTTTTCTGTGTTAAGTGTATAGATGGTGACAGGTTTCTGAGGTGCAAGTCTGCAGGTGGTGACTGTCCTCTGTGCTAAGGTTTACAAGTGGTGACTGTTTTCTGTGTTTTAAAGTATACAGGTGGTGACAGATCCCTGTGGTGAGAAGTCTGTTGATGGTGACTGCTCTCTGTAGTGGAAAGTCTACTGCTTGTGGCTGTTCTCTGTGGTGAGAAGTTGGTAGTGAGACACATCTCTGTGAAGAGTAGCCTAAAGGAGGTGACTGTTCACTGTGGTGAGGTTTACAGGTGGTGACTGTTCTTTATGTGAGAAGTCTAAAGGAGAGGGCTGTTCTCTGTAGTGAGGTCTGCAGGAGGTGACTGTACCCTGTGGTGAGAACCCTATAGGTGTTGATGGGCCTCTGTGGTAAAAAGTATGTGGCCAGTGTCTATCCTCTGTGGTAAGAAATCCACCAGTGATGATTGCTCTGTGATCAGAAGTCTACAGGTAAGGCAGGTGAGGACAGGTGTCTATTGTGAGAAGTCTACAGTTGATGACTAATCTATGTTAAGTCTACAGACGGTGGCAAGTCACTGTGTTGAGATGTCTATCAGTGATTGTTCTTTGTGGAGAGAAATCTGTAGGTGGCACTGGTGACAGGTCACTGCGATGAGAAGTCTACAGATGGTGACTGTTACTTGATAAATAATTATGTCTTTGCAATTCATTTCCAAAAAAATAACAATTGTTTGCTTCCTTTGATATTGGTATATGACTTCTGAATTATTTGCAATTTAGTCTCTGCATGTTTTTACCTTTGGTATCTGTTGTCAACCACCGGTTTGGCAGTTGCATATTATTTTAAACTGATTGATGTGTATGTTTTCTTTCATGATTCTGTTTCTTTAGACATCCAAAAACATTTGCTATGGTCATCTCATATTTTCTCCATTTTCATTTTGGATTTGTGTGATTTTTATAATTCTTTTCTCTGTACAAGTATTTCATTTTGTGTTCTTCTTTCCTCCTGTTTATGGCAATTTATGTTGCTTGTACAACATGCAAACAAATAAGCACTTTTAACAGGACTGAAGTTGAAATTAATGTTGGGTGCACAGAGTATCTCAGCTGACTTCTGTCAGCCTGGAGGAGCAGAGACTGTACTCAAAGATTTCCTGGACTGCTGAACTCCACAATCTTTTACTGCAGCTGAACCCAGTAACCCCATGAAGGTGCTTTTTTCCATCACTTGTATCTTCAGTCTTTTCCTTTTTGAGACTACTCAAAGTTCATGATCATAAGAGGGGACTGAAACCTAGACTAACTAGTAAACTGAGAGCTCTGTCTTGTAACTCAGCTCTCAGGTTACCACCTCATTCTGCAACTGTGCTGCAATACTATCATCACGGAACCCATCTGTTGGTCCATCTTCTGATCCCCTGTACAATCCCTCATGAATGATATCCAAGATTCTTAAAGCAGCTCTCCTGTCACTGGTAGACAGCAGTCCCCTCTTTCAGAGGAAACTCCTATGAATTATAATTATTAAATGCTGATTTTCATCCTCACTTTTTCTCACTTTTTCACACTCGGTAGCAAACTGCAAGTCTCCATGTTGGACTTCATAGTTGTGGAGGCTAAGTAGAAATCATCATCTGCAGATATTCTCATGATCTTGGAAAAACATTGATACTCTCTTCATGAACACAGACACAACTTTATCTCCACAAACACAAGATGGTGGCAAGTGTTTGTGCTTGTGGTGAGTAGCCTGGAGAGTAAAATGCTATGCAGCAGCAGCCCTGGTTCCCCTGAAGTCACAGCACTGCTGCAAGACATTCTAGCGCGTACAGTCATATGCCTTCCCCAAGTTTACAAAACATGTAAAGGCAGAACTGGAAAACATAAGTGACCCCTCTAATGGTTGTAAAATGACAAAATGTCAGTTTGCTGTTCCATGGGAATGCACTACTATAAGGATTCTGTGAGCAAGAAGTTATTGTTTTTCTAACCTTTCTAAAAACAGCCTGAGCATTGCTTCCATACCTCAACCTCTTAGAGCAAGAAATCTGGACAAAGCCATAAATAATGGTGGACAATGGTCAAAAATAGGGACAATTCTTAAATATTGCTCTTACAAAGTTAGAAATTTGATAAAATAATAGGTTTTGCATTAGCATGAATTTTTTGAAAGGTATGAAGTCTGAAACTCAAATGTCTGTCATTATTTTCTGAATTCAATCTTTAATGATTTGCCACTGATTTGCCAGAAAGCTGCAATTTTAAGAAAAACAAATGAAACACATGAGGCAAAAATCTGTACAGTTGAGAGGTATGATTTATTGCTTCTCTTCTAAGTTACCAATTTACCAGCTCCTCTTTGAGGCCATCAAGAAGTCATTCACCATGAAGATTATAGGGTTATCACTGTGGCAACACTGACTATCTTTGACCATGACTTCCTGCTGCTGCTTCAGTTACTGAGGTTTTGAACAAAGTTAGTTCAGTCTCTACATCCCTGACCTCCTTGTTATATGGGAAAATTTCTTCCAGAGATGGGAAGTGAAGTAATCTCTCATAGAAGTATTTGCTAGCCATTTCAAGGGCTCCTTCACTACAGAAATGGGCTTCTTGAGTCTGTACAGCCACTTTCCTGACTGCATGATCCACTTCATCCCCAAGGGATGATCATTTGACAGCCGAACGCCTCTCCTGTCCTTATGGCCCAGAATACATATCCTGAGGTCTGATGACATGACTACAAGGTCTCTCATCAATCTTTGGCTCAATGTGCACTGGTACCATATACACTTATTAGCATCAGTGTGTTCAAATATGGTAAATCTCATGGGCAGTCCATGACTATCCTAGACATCCATATTCCCCAAAAGATGTTCAGCACAGTCATGCCCTCTAGGTATCACCATCATTTCTTATACATGAGTTGAAGTCAACCAGTAGAATTAAAGATTCATTAGGTGCTTTTCCATTAAGCACCATGGCCATGGTTCCCAGGAATGCAGAAAACCCCACAGATGTTAAGCATTTAGCACAAATAACATTCTTCTTTACTACAACTCATAGTGAAATTGTGAGTCCAACTGTATGGTAAACAGCCTGGAGCTTGTGAGCATCTACACGCCCATGCATGGCCTACTGAGGGGCAACTCAAGAAAAGAATTGAGTCCACCACTGTTTGGGAAGCCTGGTTCCTGAATGAACAAATAAATAAATGAATGATGTGTGTACAGGAAAGACCAGTTACATCTAACCAGTACTTTTCAATGTCGTGTATAAGCTTTCAGTCCTTCCCCAACAAAAGGGTGAAATCCCACTTCCAAAGATCCAGTTTCAGTTATTGGGGTCTAGTTCAGTGTAATCTATCCCACTTATCTGGCTTCTTGCTGTAACCAAGTTTTTACCTTGTAGGTGAAGAATTGCCACTTTTCACTGGCAAATGTAATCTCCAGACCTGGTTCTGATTCCTTAAAAGAACCATCATTAGTATGACATTTTAGATCAATGTTTATTTGGCCCTCCTCTCAAACTGCAGGAGATCATTATGCCTGCTTGCACATCAGCCAGCTTGCCTATCAGTCTCCTATATGCACTGAATCAAATATACACATTCACGGAATTATAAAACTCTGCAACATTTATTTAGCAAGCTGTACCTTCTGCATACCCAAGCTTGTTGCAATGCATTAATTATGTTGTAAAATGTTAACATTTCTCTATATTTTATATTCTTACATATCACTGATGTTACGCTTTGATAGTTTTGTAATTCTATTCATATGGATCACTGTTGCAGTAGTTATAAACACTGGGATTTCTGCTGCAGTCTGGTGGGATTTCTATTATAAAAGGGCTTGCATCAGGCCAACTTCCAGAACTATGTATGGTTACCCACAGCTGGGCCGACACCAGCTTCCCCAGGATGTCATCACACTCCTTAAGAGTGACATCTTTAGTTCTTTTTCATTGCAGTTTTTATTGTTGCTGAATGCTTTTGTGTCATCAGTTTGGAGACTGGCCTGTACTCTGAAGCTGAAGATAAGTAACTCATTAGGAAATCTTTTCTTTTGTTCTTTATTGATACTGTGTGTGTACTGCTCTAGTTGATTGGGACTAGACATCACTCGTGTTCTGGTTATGTTTGCCCAGGAAAAAAAGTATCTAAGTTACAAATTGAAGACAAATTCCACATAGAGACTTCTATACTTGCTATATCTTATATTTGGAGTCCTCTCACATTGGCATTTGTGACAGACAAAGTTGGAAGACAATTTGGAGAAGGGAAATGGCTCTTGAGGCTTACTTTGATAAGAAAATACTGGAGGCCCTTGATAATGGTTCATCTGCTATGTTTAACAACCCAAAGCAGTGACACATTTTGGATATCCTGCACAAAAAAAAAAAAAAGAAACCATTTGAGAATCACATACAAAGGAAGAAAAGACAGAAGTCAGAGTATTTTCATAACCCTGCCTGGTCTCCTTGTATGTGTGAATGTTGGAAGCAATGAGGTACCTTTTCAGCACCCAGCTTCAGTGTCTACTACTGTCAAGGTCTCTGTCACTGCACCTTTTAAAGGTTTCTATGCCTTTGGAATCCAGCATGTCCTCCTGGGCAGAAGACTGTATGCTGATGGTTGAATCCACAATCATGTTCCTGTTGTCTGACTCCAAAGCTCATTTTGTAGTAGCTGTAGGAGGCAGATGGACCCCACCCCCACCAAGTTGTTGGTGCACAAAGAAGTCCCTATTCATAATGTGGAGGTCTGAGTCTCCCACCCATGATTCATAACCTCCAAGGTGGTCACCCTTCCTCTAAAATAAGAACCCTGATATCCAGCCTGTGGACATCTCATATTCCAAGCCCTTTGCCACTACTGGCTTTCCAGAAGTCGTGTGGTTCCTTTGCCCCTTATCCCTGCCAGGCTTCCTCCTAAGCCGGGATCAAGTTGTACCTGGACATTTTTTTAATTTCATGTAAGGTCTAAAACCAGATTGGACCAGCCATTGATGTTGGGCATTCCGCTTCACTCTTCAGACTTTTCCACTCAGATGTGAAAGACCTGCCTATAGATGTCAGAGGTGTTCTCCTCTTGGATATGACACTGGTGATGAGGATACCTTGTCCTCTGGTTGTCCCTAGTGGATATCTCATTTGGAAACAGATTATCATTCATGAAGGGACACTTCAAATGGAGATCTAGGGAGGTATCAGCTGTCCAAAAAATAGATAATGATCTTTTGGGCTTGAACACCTCTAAATATTTGTCAGTTCTTTCACTCTTAGAGGTGGAGGATGCATTTTAGCTGCATCCCTGGAACCAGACTTTCAAACTCCTGGTCCCAGGAAACCTGACCTAATATTTGCACAATAATTCTAGAGCAGTTCCAACAGTGGTAATACTGAATATTTAAAGGATCTAAATTGGTTACAGGGTCCAACTGATTTCCCAATGCCCAGAAGAGCATAGTTTTACTCTGATATGGAAGGAAAGCCTATACAGAAGTAACTCTGATTTTAAGGTACTCATTTGCAAAAATTGTATAATCGAGGATCCATGTGGACTTTTCAAAACAGTTGAAGGAGCAGCTTAAGAGGATCAAAGATGAGATCCTGAAAGCAAGTGGTCAGGAGTTTTCCTAAACTGCTTTGCAAGTAGGCAGACATGTCACTTATTGTGGTCTTGATTCTGTTGATCCCTTAATTTATTGTCCTATAGACTGATGAGAGGTAATTTGTGCTTTGCCTGTCATGTCATTAGTTACACAGCAGTCCAGGATCTATTGTATCTCCATAAATCAAACAATCTCACTATTACTAGGTTATGAGATCTCAACTCTATCTACTACAAATGTAATGGCTGTGTTTGCATCCGTGAGTCACCCCAGAAAACCAACATAAGCAAATAAATAAAACATGCTGGAGAGATATATTCACTATGCAGTGCCTTCCCCTCCTCTGGAATAGTTTTCCTCTGCAAATTAAGCAGTGTGATACATTATCTTCCTTCCAACATAAACTAAATAACCAGATGGGTATTCACAAGTTCACCTTTAGCTTGACTAGCCTAGCTCTCCTTGAAAAAGGGTGTAAAACTTAAGGGTGGGCAATAGCAAAACATAAATGGCCATTAGGCTCACAGTTGCCCGTCATTTCCTATGATCCTATGATTATGTGTCTGGTTGAAGATCCAGCTCCTGCCAGAAGATGTGAAAGTACAGCTCCTTAATAAATCTCTGATGGGGGACATATCTTTGGAGCCCATGCCCATCGCATGACATTTTTAAGAAACTGGAGGAAAATGGGGAAAACAGTTCAGTCAGTTGAGCAACCTGTTTGTCCCCTATACAAGGTATAAGACAGATTAACTTTCCAAAACAGGACTTTATTGCCACTTCCAGTGAACAGTAAGCAGGTGCAGAGTAAAAAGTCTTTTTAAAAGAGAAAATGGCAAGGAGGCCAGTCAGAGTCACCTGATGACCCTCAGGACTTAGTCCCAGACAGGAAACAATCATGACTACTTCATGTTTTTTACTCCTCCTTCTTCTTCCCCATCCAAACCCCCACCCCAGCCCTTACTACCCCCTTGCACCTTGAGCAGCCCCACATATATAAGATTCTTGCTGGCCTCATATATAAACCAGTGGAAGGAAATAACAACATAAAGATGGGTGCTGTAAGTCCCGAAATTCAGAATGTTAATCCTGAAAGCCCTCCTATCACTTTAGTTTCCCCAGGCTCTGATAGTTACACTAGACTTAAACAATGCCTACTGCTATATCCCAGTCTGTGGGAACCGCAGACATTTTTTCACATTCTTTGCAATAGTTTATTACTTCTATTTCACTACCTTGCCCTCTGATTTACCTACTACATTCAGAATATTTTTACCAAGGGCTTGGCTGCATTCATAACTCATAGTAGAACCAAAGGCATCACATGTCTCCCTACCTGATTAACTACCTAATTCAGACCCAGTCACAGAATGAGGTAGATAGGACATATTCTTATACATTGCAGTGCTACCAGAACCTGGATCTTTTGTCCAGTTAAATTTTCTAGTGGCTTCATGGCTAGTGCAAACAAAAAATGGGACAATGGCCAACTTTGTTTTTTTTTTTAGTATATTTGTGGCATCAGAAAACAATGAACCAAATTTAGTATACATTTTATTATATGTTATACAGTGTTCTTATTAGGTTTATTGTATGATTCAAGGAGGCCAAAATGGTCTAATATTTTAAATAGGTATTACAAATTCAAGGAGTCAAAAGCCATTTATGGAGTTCATTGAATGCCTATTCATTTTTTCTTATGCTCACTTGGTGTTTTGCAAATGGTAGCATTAAATGTAAAGCATAAATTACAGATTTGTACTCAGTCATGAACAGCAGATTTTGTTAATTATTTTTCCCTGAAATACTAAGGAGCCAATTTAAAATTATTGTGATGTTCATAGGTTCATAGAAGGTTACCAGGCTAATTGCCCTAGAGCCCTTACAAGCCTAGCCATTTTTATCCTGAGTTGCACCAGTTGTCCGTGGTTTAGTGAGTGAAGTTCACAGCGGTAAGAGACTATAGGTTCATAGGTTCATAGGATGATACTAGGGTATTGGCCCGGAGGCCCCTATTAGCCTAGCCAAGAATTTTGCCCATGTTCCCTCAAAGTCAGCACCTGTTTCCCCTGTCCAACAGGGACACAGGTAGGATCCCAGGGGTATAATTTCTGTTTCCCATCTAGTCATCCAGGTTCCTCTTAAAGAGGGCTAGAGATGTACTCTGCTTGATATGGAGAGGGAGTCTATTCTACAGATGGGGGAGTCTTTGGGACACAAATCTATCCCGCCAACAAGTTCTATTAATGTCACAGATGATGCTGAATGAAACCAACCCCTATATCCACAATGTATTTTATTATGGACGTTTTGTGGATGATATTTTTATGCTGTGGAAAGGCAGTGAAGATGAGTTATTATTATTCACAGAATACCTTAATACATCAACTGAATTTTTAAAGTTCACTGTAAACCACTCAAAGAAAGAAACAGCATTCTTAGATGTTAGCCTCTGCTATGATCCTGACCAAGGTTTAACCACTGGTATTCATAGAAAGAGTACCTGGAAAAATCACTACTTACATAGAAGTAGTATGCATCCAGGGTTTACTTTCAAGAATGTTATGGAAAATCAGATGGTTCGACTGTCAAGATTGTGTACAGAAGATGACACCTTTGATAAGGAATGTATGCTGTTACGTGAACATCTGCAAGACAGAGGCTACAGGGATAAGGAACTTACTTTGAGAATCAAACCAGATTTTCTGAGGTCTACAAAAGGACATCCACATTTTCGCAGATCAGATACATTGATGGGAGAAAATGTAAATAATAATAGTAAACAAAAAGGAATGAACCAGATGAATTGTATACTTACGTATTGTACAGATAATAAACAGATCTGTGACATTATCAAGAAATTCTGGACAATCCTGGTGGAGGATGAGAAAATCAGAAATATTGTGGGGGAACATCCCAACTTTGTGTTCAAAAATAAGAAGAGCATAAAAAGGTAACTTTGTAACAAGGATGGTTTTCCTAATAAGAATAACAAACTGAGAAAAGGTTAAGTGTAAAGCATGTCAACACATTGACACTAATAATTCCTTTACACATCCTATCACTCGAACAGTTTACCACTTTCGAATTTCAGCTACATGCAACAGTCAACATTTATTTTACCTGGCAGCCTGTCAACAGTGCCAAGCTTTTATGTGGGGAAAATGGACCAGCATTTTAAAGACAGAGTTTTAAGACACATAAGATATTTTGCATTTAGACAACAAAAACAGTCTAGCTGGACATATCATAGCTTTCTCCACACATACGTTGTGTTTCCAAGTTATAGAACTTTTACCTGTGAATATAAGAGGAGGCGATGTACAGAATCACACAGAAACTTGTGAAATTAAATGGACTATGAATCTAAAGGCACATAGATATCCAGGTTTAAACGCAATGTTTCCTTTGAAACCAATATTGAAGAATAGGCATCTAACTATTGGTTAAATCCTAGGGGCTTGCCCCTAATTCACCCAGACTGTTGGATACAATTTGATTGGATAACATGAAGGTGTGTCTCACAAAAAATTAATTGATTGGTTAAAATCCAACATATCTAGTTCACCAAACTCAAAGTACTTTACGATCTGAAGAAGGCAACCCTGCCGAAAGCGCTTATTGTACATTGAACTAACAATCTAAAAGTTTGATTTCATTTACTTAACTGGTTTTAACATTTCAATAAAGGAAGAATTTTAGAATTTTATAGCCGTGGTGGTGAACTCAGGTTTTTGCCTAGCTTATTTATGAGGCGGGCGATGTAGAAAGCCTTCCATACAATGGAGGCAACGTGATGGTCAAAAGTCAGGTTGCTATCAACCTGGGTGCCCAAGTCCCTCACAACTGATTGCATGCTTAGTGGGGATGACATTTTCCCCAAACAGGATAATGATGTATTTCTTGGCATTCAGTTTGAGGCCATGCTTCTGGCACCAGTCATTAGTTTGGATAAGGCCATCTTGAAGGATGTTCACATCACTAGGGGAATTAAGACAGTGCTCAGCTTGCAGTCATCTGCAAACTTGGTCAGCCACAGACCACTGGTTTTGGTTTGCACATCAGAAAAAGTATATCCCAAATAGTAGAGGCCCCAAGACTGATCCTTGGGGTACACTGCTCATTATAGGTCTACTACTAGAGGTGGCTTCCCCTACTTTGACTGAGTGGGTTCTATCAGTGAGCCAGTTAGCTACCCATCTGGTAACTTGGGTTCATAGGTTGGTACTAGGCTATCGGCCCAGGGCCTATATAAGCCTATCCATAACAATTCCCTGGATATTTCTTCCCACAATATTTACTTCCCTGGACCCCTGTCTAGCAGGGCGACTGACGTGATCCCCGAGGTGAATTTCCTATCTCCCATCCTTCTGAAGAGAGCCAAGGAGACACTCTGCTTGACATGTATGGGCAGTCTATTCCTGAGTATGGGGAGTCTCAGGGTCAGGAACCTATCCCTCCAGCATATTTTGTTCATTGTGATGACAAGGTTTAGATCCCAGGAGCGTGTGGCTCTGAGGGATTGGGATTTCTTTAAGTGGAGCATGTCTAACAGCTCAGGGTTTGACATGGCCTTGTATGTTAAGCAGAGATCACCTCTGAGTAGAAAATATGCCACAGAGTATAGCTGGAGTTTTTTTAGACAGTCAGCATAGGGCATCAGCTTTAGGCCTGTGATTCTTTAAGTGAGGTATTTCTGCGGCCTTTCCAGCTATTGCAGATGTCTTGTGAGGTACATATCAAACGGGGCATTGTACTCTGTAATGGATCTAATGAGGGATGAGTACAGTGGGACAATGACCTCCTTTTTTCTGGATGAAAAGCCCTTAATGATGAGGTGTGCCACATAGACGTATTTCCTGATTGTTGTGGTTATATGGTTATCGAAGGTGAGACCACTGTCCACCTATGTCCCTAAGTCTCTCATCACACTTTCGGTGTTTAGTGTACTGCCACCTATGTGGTAATTCATGGGTACATGGTTTTTCCCAAAGGGAATAACTATACATTTCTTGGCATTAAGCTTAAGCTCATGGCTCTGGCACCAAGCATCTGTTTCTGTAAGGCCCTTTTGTAGAATATCCACATCATTTGGGGATTCAGTAATGGCTCCTAGTTTGCAGTCATCTACGAACTTTGTTAGCCAGAGTCCCTTAGTGTTGTCCTGTACTTCTGAGAAGTAGATGCCAAATAAGAGCAGTCCCAAGACTGAACCCTGAGGTACTCCACTTGTCACCTGTCTGGAGCTGGATTTGGAGTCGGCTACTTTTACAGTCTGGGTTCTGTCATTAAGCCAGTTGGCAACCCATCGAGTGATGTAGGGATTTATGCCCAACTTAGTAAGTTTATCTATGATTCCAGAGTGGGGGATGGTGTCATATGGGCTGATGCCTAGCTCGGAGAGTTTATCTATTATGCCCACGTGGGGAATATTGTCAAAGGCTTTGGCTAGGTCAAGGTAGGCGGTGTGCACCATCTTCCCTTGTCCATGGCTTTGGTGACTGTTTCAAAGAATCTGACCAAATTTAACAGGCATGATCTCCCTTTGACAAAACCAAACTGTGTGGGGGTCAAGCATTTGGAAGTTGCCAATGTCCTTATTTATAAGGTCCATGATTATGTGTTCCACTGCCTTGCAGATCAGGCTAGTTAGGCTGATAGGCCTATAAATGCCTGGGTCAGTAGACGCTCCACCTTTGTGTAGAGGGATGACAGTGGCTGTCCTCCATTCAGCTGGGGTGAAGCCGATGCTCAGGCTTTGGTTGAATAGGGTGTCTAATGTTGCTGAGAGCTCATGCCTGAGTTCATGTAGGCTACAGCCAGGGATGTTATCGGGTCCCATGGAGACTGTATTTTTTGCCATTGAGAGGGCATTAAGGACCTGCTCCCTGGTGATGAGGGGAGGGGGCAGGTGCTGGGGATGTCCTGGTTTACTGATGGGGGGGGGGGACAGGGGGTGAAATTTTCACTGAACCTGTCTGCCAGCAGGTTGGCAATATCTATGGCGTTTGTGTATGTGGTGTTATTGACCACAAGTTCAGAGCAGATTTGAGTGTTGCCTTTGAGATTGTGGATATATGTGAAGAAGGCCTTGTGATTGTCCTTGGTGGATGTGGCCAATCTGGACTAGAAGTTAGCCTTAGAGGATTTCACCAGTGACCTTATTTGCTTGTTCAGACAAAGGAGAGATTGCTTCCAACTTGACACCTGCTCCTTCTTGGCCCTGGACAGCAATTTTTTTCTTCTGTTATAGAGTTTGTTTATTGCTGCTGTCCACCAGACAGGTTTGTTCTTCCTTGAGGAAGATGATTTGTTCCTGTCAGGTATTGCTGAGAATATACAGCTATGTAGGTGCTCATATAGTTTTTTGGTGTAGGCTTGGATATTAGTGCTAGTTCCAGCTGAAGGGACGGTGGCTGTGAAGCTGCTTATACCTGCTCTGAGGAGATTGTAGTCAGCTTTGGAAAAGTTTTTTCATTTGACCCTGACAAGGGGAGGCAGGGGAGATGGTGACTTCAAAAGTGTTCGCTTTATGGTTGGATCTTACCAAGGAGGATGACACTGTAGGAATGCTACAGTGGCTACTCATGTTGGTTAGGACCAGGTCCAGGATATTTTCACCTCTCGTAGGGGTTTCAACTAGCTGATCCAATGTATTGGCATTGAAGAAGTCGAGGAATCTCTGGGAATTCATGTTTGGGCTAGAATAGGTCTTCCACTCTATTATTGGGTAGTTAAAGTCACCCAGGATCAGGGTAGAGGGTTGAATCTTGATGGATTCAAGTAAGTCCAGATAGGTGGAGTGGGCATCCTGAATCATGGTTCGGGGTCTGTAGCTAGCTATGATTTGAATAGGTGTTTTGTTAACAGTTGACTACACTTGGAGTGTCTCCTGTGCATCATACCATTTGACCAGCCTGGAGGTGTGTATGCCTTTGATAAATATTGAAACTCCACCTCCTTTGGCTTTGTAGCCCTCCGTTTGGAGTCTGAAGGTATGGTAGGATGAGTAACCTGGTAAGGATGGGGTGCTCTCCACAGTTTTGAACCAGGTTTCAGTGACTGTAGAAATGTCAGCATCCTCCAGGGCAAGGAATGCTTTCAATGAATGCAGTTTCATGCTAAGACTCATAGCATCTAGCAGCATGACCTTTAAATTTCATTTATAAAACTTTTTCATTTTGGTAATTTTGTGCTCATGACTTTGCCAAAAAAGGCACTATGGGGGAGGCAAGAGCCTTTGCCAGAAGCCTAAAGCCCAGGGGAGACAGATGAAGGCCATCTGTGACAAAGCATCGTGGTCTGTCAGTCTTGCCCTCCCAGTTTGTCAGGTACTGGATCCCCTTGGAATGACACCAGAAACTAAGCCAATTGTTAAAGTCAGTCATTTTCTGTTTGTATTGAGGTATCATTCTACTGCGGTGGTGGTGCTGCAGTAGCATTGTCACCTCACAGTAAGACGTTGTCCTGTTCGGTTCTCAGCTAGAGCGTCTTCTGTGTGGAGAAATGCATGAATGGGCATACCTTCGTTGAAGGTTGTGCATCAGGGCTGGCAACTCAGCACATAAAAATCTACTGCCGATTATTGCGGACCGGAGTTCCACTCTGGTGACCCCTAACTGGGAAAAGCCGAAAGAAACAAACAAGAAACAAACAAATTGAGGTATCATTCTGGGTGATAGTAGGATGCTGCTTAAGGCTAGGGACATACCTGCCTGGGACACATATTCAGCGAGCTCAATCATGTCTCTCTTCATATAGTCCAGAGATTGACTTCCTCTGTCCAGGAGGGTAATGGGCACAACCCAAGGTCAGGGTCATACCTGCCTGGGCTACATAATCAGAGAGCTCCTCAATGAAAAGAGACATTGAGGAGCTCTCTGATTATGTAGCCCAGGCAGGTATGACCCTGACCTTGAGCAGTATCCTACCTTCACCTAGAATGATGCCACAATACAGTGATAAGATGATCAGCTTTAATAATTGGCTTAAATCCTGGTGTCATTCAAAGGGGATCCAATGTCTGTCTGCCTGGGATGACATGCTGGACAAGCCACGCTGCTTCGCAAGGGACGGCTTGCACCTGTCACCCCTAGGCTTCCGGATATTGGCAAAGGCTCTTGCCACCCCCATAGTGCCTTTTTTAGGCAAGGCTCAAATTCTAAACCTACCACCCTAGAACACAAAAAAGTAAAAAAACTAAGGGTAATGCTGCTCAATGCCAGAAGTCTCAATCTCAAGATGCACGCACTCGAGGCCCTTCTCAGTATGGAGAACATCGATGTCTGTGCTGTGACAGAAACCTGGTTCAAGGCTCCTGAGAGCACCCCAGCACTATCAGGTTTCACCTCATATCATGTGTTCCGGCCCCAAAATCCGGACAACACCAAGAAAGGAGGGGGGGTGTCCATATTCATAAAGGACACCCACACCTCAAGGTTGGTGGCAACGCACGATGCATCGGAGACCATCCAGGTGCAATTAACCATAGGCAAGACTGCTCTGCAATTTGTAGCATGTTACAGGCCACCCTCTCAAACTCAGGAACCTCACATGGCCTTCCTGAAAACAATGGAGGGGATAAATGTATCTCCAAACACCATCATACTAGGTGACTTCAACTACCCTAATATAGACTGGGAACACTACTCAAGCCCAAACACTCTAGCCCAAAGGTTCCTGGAGTTCATAAACTCAAATGCCATGGAACAACTAGTCACCATCCCCACAAGAGGAGAAAACATACTTGATCTCATCATCACGAACATGGGATCACAATGTTCAACACCGGAAGTATACCCCTCACTGGTGAGATCAGATCATAAACTAATCTCGCTGGAGGTCCTCATCCCGCCCCCACCTGAAATAAAAAGACCACAGTGAAAAACTTCTCAAAAGCCGACTTCACACTTCTAAAAACTAGTGTGGTCTCCTTTAAGGCCCCTGAGCCAGTGGTAAACATTACTCAAACCGCTGAATCACTTACAAATGCCTTCTACCAGCACCTACAGGACTGCATGGATCAGGCAATCCCAAACAAAACTAAGACTCTTTGTACCAAAGGCAAGCATCCAGTCTGGTGGACCCCAGCCATAAGCAAGCTCTACAACAAAAGGAGGAAGCTACTACAAGATAGAGCAAAATCCTTGAAAGGTAAGACACCTTTGATCATTATAAGTAAAAACCTAAGAGCTCTCATAAAATCATCCAAGGCAAATTTTGAGAGAAAAATCGCCAAGGACTCAAAAGACAATCATAAGGCCTTCTTTAGCTATGTTAGAAACCTAGGAGGAAACTCCCAGATATGCTCAGAATTAGTTCAAAATGATGTGAAGATTACTGAACCTACACACATTGCCAACATACTGGCTGACAGGTTCAGTGCAAACTTCTCCCCCCCCAAAAGGAGAGATATCTATACCAGAGGATTGTAGCCCCCCAAACATCTCAAACGCCCAGGTGAGAACTGCTCTCTCCAAAGCAAAAAACACAGCATCCATGGGACCGGATGGTGTCCCCGGCTGTGTGCTCCACGAACTCAATGAGGAATTAAACCCGCAGTTAGGACAGCTGTTTAATCTTAGCCTCACCTCAGGATACGTACCCAAGGAGTGGCGCACGGCGACTGTGGTCCCACTTCACAAGGGCGGTGCCTCCACCGACCCTGGAAATTACCGTCCCATTAGCTTGACAAGCCTTATCTGCAAAGCCATGGAGAGGATCATAATGGAACTCATAAATAAAGACATAAGGAACTTGCAAACTTTGGATCCAACCCAGTTTGGCTTTGTCAAAGGCAGATCATGCCTTTTAAACTTGGTTGACTTTTTCGAAACAGTCACCAAGGCCATTGATGAGGGAAAGGCAGTCCATACAGCCTACCTTGACCTGGCAAAGGCCTTCGACACAATACCCCACTCAGGTATCATCGAAAAACTCATGAGCTTGAATGTAAACCCATACATCACAAGATGGGTTGCAAACTGGCTAAGTGACAGAACCCACAGGCTCAGAGTTGCTGGAGCCATGTCAGACTCAAAGCCTGTCACAAGTGGTGTCCCACAGGGCTCAGTCCTGGGTCCACTCTTGTTCGGCATCTACTTTTCTGAAGTACAAGCAAACACAGGAGGGTTATGGCTGACAAAGTTTGCAGATGACTGCAAACTGGGCGCCATAGTCGAAAACACATCTGACACAGATATCCTTCAGAAGGGCCTCACAGAAACGGATAACTGGTGCCAGAGCCATGGCCTAAAGTTAAATGCCAAGAAATGCATAGTCATACCCTTCGGGAAAAACAAGGTTACCCCTAGCTACCATATAGGTGGCAATCCACTGAGCACAGAAGAAGTCATCAGGGATCTGGGGACCCAGGTTGACAGTAGCCTTCGTTTGACACTCATGTTGCTAAAGTAGTTAGGAAAACCTTCTACATTGCCCACCTGATCATGAAGGGATTCACATCTAGATCAAGGGAGGTCATCGTCCCCCTGTACTCATCACTCATAAGACCTATGATTGAGTACAATGCCCCATTCGGAATGTATCTGACCCGACACCTGCAGCAGCTGGAAAGGCCCCAAAAGTTCCTCACCAAAAGGATAAAGGGTCTCAAAAATATGTCTTATGCTGCCCGACTGAAAGAACTCCAGCTCTATTCAGTCTCATACCGCTTGCTCAGAGGTGACCTGTGCCTGACATATAAGGCCATGTCAAACCCTGATTTGATGAATATGCTTCACCTCAAAGAATCTAGATCCCTCAGAACCACAAGGGCGGGAGACTTAAACCTTGACACGGTTATTAATAGAACGTGCTGGAGGGACAGATTCATCACCCAGAGACTCCCTATGCTGTGGAACAAAATCCCGGTACATGTGAGGCAGAGCACCTCGCTGGCCTTGTTCAAGAGGAATCTTGACCAATGGATGGGGGATCGCAGATATACCCCAGGGATTACTTCAGCGTCACTGCTTGACAGAGGCACAGCAAAATAATGGGCATAGTTTTATTCAAACTAAAGGGGTGGCGAAAGCCAAATAACTATGGGCTAGGCTTATAAATGCCCTTGGGCAGATAGCCTAGTATGAACCTATGAACCCCAGGAGTGAATTTGCATTCACCCATCCATTGATCTAGGTTGCATTTGAAGAGGATTGGGGGGGGGGCTCTGTTTCACGTGAACTGGAAGTTTGTTCCAGAGAAGTGGCAGTCTGTAGGAGATGTATAAATCTGTCCAACATGACCTGTTCATGTCAGAGGCTAGGGTGGGATCCTTGGAGCGAGTGATCCTTGTGCAGTTGGATTTACGAATATGTAGCATTTCCATCAGGGCAGGATCAGAGCCTGCCCTGTAAGCCAGGCACAGGTCACCCCTTAGCAACCCATAGGAGATAGTATATAGTATCAGGGTTTTTAGTCTTTCTGTGTAAGACTTGTTTTATGTACCCTGTAGTTTTTTGGTGAGAAATCTCTGTGGTCTCTCCAGCTGTTGTAGGTGTCTAGTGAGGTACATGCAGAAGGGAACATTGTATTCAATTATTGGTCTTATGAAGGCCTGGGACAATGGAATTATGACATCCTTAGAGCTAGATGCGATGCCTTTACTTATAAGATGTGCCACATAGAAGGATTTCCTTACTACTGTTAATATATGGTGGTCAAAGTTCAGTTTGCTATCAACCTGAGTTCCTTGATCACATACCACTGGGTCTACACTTAGGGCAGGTGCTGTCTATAATGTAATTAGCAGGGATGGCAGCTTTCCCAAAAGGAATAATAATGCTTTCTTTGCATTTGGCTTTACTCCATAGCATCAGTCATTTTTCTCTGCATTAACCATGTCTGCAGTATATTAAAATCATTGGGGGACTCAATGATTGCTCCCAAATTGCAATCTTCAGTGAACTTGGTCAGCCACAGCCCATCTGAGTTTGCCTGGACTTCTGAGACATAATTTCCAAACAGTAAGGTGCCCAGCTTAGAACCCTGTGGTATTCCACTCATGACTGGTCTTTTGCTAAAAGTGAGGTCACCCAGTCTGACAGTATGCTTCCTGCCGGTGGGCCAGTTGGCTATCCATCTGGTAATGTAAGGGTTAATTCCCAATTTGGAGAGTTTCTGTGTAATACCTGACTGAGGGATTATGTCAAATACTTTGGCTAGGTCAAGATAGGTGGTATGCACTGTCTTTCCCTTGTCCAGAGCCTTGGTGACTTTCTCGAAGAAGTCAACCATGTTTAACAGGCATGATCTACCTTTGATGAATCCAAACTAGGTTGGGTCCAGAGTTTGGAGATTACCTATCTCCATGTTAATAAGTTCCATAATGATTTTTCCCATGTCCTTGCAGATGAGGCTAGTTATATAGTCTAGTTATATGGCCTATAATGCCTAGGGTTGGTTGATGGTCCCCCTCTGTGGACAGGGATTACTGTTGCTGTCCTCCATTCTGCCAGAACATAGCCAATTCGCAGACTGTGCTTATACAGGGATCCAAGTGGGTCTGCTAGGTCATGTTTTAAGTAATTTAAAAGGCAACCTGAGATGTTGTCTGGCCCCATTGATGCCATGTTTTTGGCCTTGGAGAGCTTCAAGATGACCTGCTCTCTTGAGATAATAGGCTGAGGAATGGTGGCAGATATACTTTGGGGGATGACTGGAGTGCACGGGGGGGGGGGGTGAAGTTTGCTTCAAATCTGTCAGCTAGCAGGTCAGCTTTTACTTCCAGTTGAGCATGGGTGGTACCATCCACAACCAGTTCACCGTATAGCTGGGTATTCCCTTTTACATTCTGGATGTAGTCAAAGAATGCCTTGTGATTATTCTTACTAGGAAGGCTGTTTCTGTGCCTTAATTAGCTTTGGAGGTCTTCCATAATTTGTTTGTTTAAGCTAGAGAGAGATTTCTTCCTCTGCTGAGCCAGTTCCTTGTTGTTGTTGGACATTACATTATTTATCTTGCTGTGTAGCCTGTTTATACTAGCGGTCTACCAGGGTGTCTTAATTTTTTGGAAAGACTTGTTTTTAATCCGGTCAGGTACAGCTGATTCTGTACAACTGCTTAAGTGACTCTACAAGCTTTACTGTACACATATGCATAGGAGTCTGTTATCTGCATTTGAGGGGTCTTTAAAACTTCTTATGCCATCACTTAGTAGGAGGTAATTTGTGTTTGAAAAATTCTTAAGTGTTTTTGAGCTTGATGAGGTATCTGATCTTATAATTACATTGAAGGAAACTGATTTATGGTCCGAGCTTACCAGGGAGGACCATCCAGGGAAGTAAATATTTGTGGGAAGAAATAGCCAGAGATTTGTTATGGCTAGGCTTGTATAGGCCCTAGGGCTGATAGCCTAGTACCAACCTATGAACATCACACAGGGGGTGGGGGCGCAGTGCTCTCCCATGCTAGTGAGTACTATGTCCAGGACATTTCAGCCTCTTTTGGGTGTGCTGACTAGCTGTTCCAGAGCATTTGCATTGACAAAGTCCAAGAACATCTGAGCCATCATGTTTGTGGTCATGTATGTTTCCCAGTCGATAGTAGGATAATTAAAATCACCCATGAGTAAGATGTTGAGCTGTATGGCAAGCAACTCTAGTAAGTCTGGGTATGCGGTATGCTTTTCCTGTTTCATGGTAGGGATCTAGAGCTAGCTATGATGTGGTAGTGGGCTTTTCCTTTAGTTACTTGGACATAGAGTAACTCAAGAGAGTCATACTGTTTTACCAGTCTCGAGGTGTACTTATCCTTAATGAAGATGGATACACCTCCTTTGGTTTTATTATGCTTAGTTTGTGGGATGAACGTATGGAAGGCATTGTAGACCTGCACGGCTGGGGTGCTTTCTGCACCTTTGAACCATAGCATACTGTATAATTCTCATAAATGGTGCAGTGACACCCATTGATATGATTGTATCTGTAAACACTGTGACACGTAGGGAACTGATGTTTATTAGATATGGTTTTAAGCTGTTTCTGTATAGTTGGATATAATGGATAAGGAAAGTGATTGCCAAAATAATGCTAACTTTTGAAGAAACTGTTTCTTATTACATACTAAAATAACTTTGACAAGATACTTAGTACCAGGAAATTTTGTAGCTCTAATAATATTACTTGGTGCAGTGCTGTCTAATAATATCAAAAGGTGCCTAAAATAATGAGTGGTAAACCAAAAAGCTCTGGGAGTTCTAGACGATTCCCACAATTTCTTCTGTGCACAATTTAAATGCAAATTGGTAAAGTAGAACCAAACATGGGTGTGTTTGATTTATGATAATCAGACTGCATAGTATATAAAATAAATGTGTAGAAAAGACTAGACAGTTCTCTAATATCACTTGAAGATCAGTCAGAGTGGAATTTAAATGATGGCTGCCACTTCTAAGCAAGGTTTGAGAGAGAGAGAGAGAGAGAGATATCTCACAGAATCAACTTTGCTCACACGAAAACCATCAAATTTTCTCCAAGTCTTACAGCAAATGTACCAACTTGTAGTGGGATAAAGCCCTGCCTGTGCCCCAGATAACCCATTTTTGACTAATCACTGAAAGAAGTGTTGAAACAGCGAAGTATGGAAGAAAGTGGCTATTGCCAGCTTAGCACTCCTGAAAGGAGGGATGGAGGCAGCATGGCCTGCTGCAGCATTCACCTCAGTAGGAGTGTTAAGGATTGCTGGTGGCAGCTACTGGTTGAAGTGGCTTGCAGAGAGGCAGTCCTGGGGACATATAAAGGCATGCATAGGGAGCTGTCTAGGTAGCAGCTCCACTGCAGCTACCAGCTGCTGCAGGGAGAGGGTTCAGCAGGGAGGAAGGTAAACTCTCACTCAAATGAGTTTACCAGCTCCATAATCTCATAAGGGGAACAAATGTATAGTCCATGCCAGAGAATGAATAGGCCTTATGACTCTCTCCCTCACTGGTGAATTAATGAGATGGCTGTCATCTCAGATGGAGACAAAGTGGGTTAATAGGGAGCTAGCAGAAGAAGTCCTAAGGTACAGGAATAAAGAAAAGAAATGCACTGAGATCAAAAAAAACTTCCGATGACTTTTTGTTTCTCAGTTCTTTCTTCACTTCTTATTTAAAAAATCAGGAAAAGCAGTAATAGCACTGAAATGTCTCATCAAACAGGATATCTGAGAATTAAAATTTAATGCAGTATATTTGAAATTAAAAAAAAAAGAGTATGAATAAATAAAAAACGTCATGGTAAAAGACGTCTGGTAAAATGTAAACACTTTGATTACTAAAATATAGTACATTCAAAATTTAAAATATGTGCTCCAAAAGTACTATATCCTGTTAAATAAAATGGATACAACCTTGATGGATACTGACATCAAAACATCAAGAGCATGAAGATAAAACAAATCAGAGTGATTTAGTACTAGACAGACTAAAAAGACAAGAAACGAACATGAAAAATAATTTCAGACTATTTGTATTCTCTACGTATGAAAGCAATAAGATCTTCATCCTTTTCTTTACGAGAATGTTGACACAGCTTTTGAACCTACATGATTCACTAACCTTTCCTTAACCTCAAATACTCTCAAACTAATCAAAGACCATGTCCATCAACACTACCGCATAAATCTGCACTGGGAAATCCCTTTGTGATCTACAAGCATATCTACCCTTAGGTTGATGTGAATTAGGCAGTCTCCCAGAGCACCACTTGACCAGGGGCACTTTTGCTGCAACATTTTGTTTAAACCAAGTAAAAATATATTCTTGCTGTGCATACTGCATGACTGCAATGCCCTGACATTAATGCTCTACACACTTCTTAGTTTCTGGGCTTTCTTCTCTGTCTCACTCACCACAATCTAAACAGTAAACCACGGTGCTGTGTGATTCATTGTTTAGGTCATGACAGGTGGGACTCAGCAAAAAGTCTAGAAACTTTGAGCAATAGATGGTAATGGCCATAGTGACAGTATGGGATCAGGTGCCTGTAGCCAATGGCATCAAGAGCTTTTGCAAGAGAAGGTTGTGGTTGGGTGGTCTGGGTCCCTTTCATGCAGAGTGGTCTGTTTTGTAACAGGTACATTTTTACTACTTTAATTCTGGCAGACAACCAGATATTATGGACAGTCAGTGGATATTGCAGGACTAATATGTGTTTGTACGAACTATGTTAAAATACTTTATACTGTGGCTGGCACTGGTGTAGCTGGGGGAGGCGAGAGGGCGGTCCACCACAGGCAGCACTTTTTTTACGTCACTTGCCGAATGCCGAGGAACTGCCAGATTTACTTTTTAATTAAAAAAAAATACAGTTTTGGGTTTTAATGGCATTCATCTTTAAGAACGGCCTGGTTGCACAAACCTGTCGTGTCATGCCTGTGCGTGCATTGTTACACAGATGTCTTGTTCTTCCTTTCTGCCCACATGCAATTTTAAATACAAGAAGACATTCCATTCTTGTGTTGCTGTCTGCATATCTGTATTTCCTACAGCCTGTCTACCTCTTCTTTCATCAGTACAACATACAAGTACGCTTCACAGTAACCATGTGCTTACATTCTGTTATGTGATGTTTCATTCTTTTTTTTAATGTGAGAAAATGCCATATTGAGAAAGTAAGAAAATGTTGTTAAATTTAAAGAGATTTTTTCCTGACTTATAAATATGGTGCAACTCAAAATTACAGATATTTATTGCACAGCTTGGTAGCAACAAGAGTTTGACAAGTGCTAAAACTATGAATGAGTGCAGATGAGGTGGTTTGAATGTTACCAGTTTAGTGCTTTACAAATATGAACACAGTTTTCTAGCCTTAAAAAAAAATCCAAATAGAATCAGTTTGATGGCTGCTCCAAGAAATAAAAACCACATGGTATGTAAGCAGACTGTTCCCAATCATTTTTTCTAAGTTGGTTTGTCGGATGGCATGTTTGTTGCCTTTTTTGTGATTTGAATTTCTAAGGTAATATTTATGTGCATTTTGTCATTATTTTAATATGAATATGTATTTATGTTGTGTTTTACTTTTGTGTACTATATCTGTAAATGTACATCTAAACTTTGGCTGTGTGTTTTCTATTTTTATGGGACTGTGTGTTTTCTACAGGTATATATATATATATATATATATATATATATATATATATATATATATATATATATAGAGAGAGAGAGAGAGAGCAAATGAGTATAAAACCCAAACACACTTTAACAAAAGCGCTTTTATCGAAAAAGCGGTTTCATTAAAGCGTGTGACAAAAAAATACTACATTTACATTTTAGCACGGGGGCTTCGCCCCACTGCACCCCCCATGAGGGGGGCTGTGCCCCCCACACCCCCCCTACATTAATATTCTCCCTCCGAGACTGCACTACAGTGGAGAAAAGTGCTGCTTCGGTGAAAAGCCCTTTTGCGTATGTATGCCCGGCCGTTTGGATTTCAGTCATTTGCTCAATCGAGCAAACGTCCTAGATCCATATATATATATATATATATATATATATATACACACACACACACACACACACACATATATATATATATATATATATATATATATATATATATATATATATATATCTTGAAAACTCACTTTATCAAAACGCAACTGATCAAACAAGTTAAACATTTTTTTCAGGGAGCAAGCCACCCCCAACTACCCATTACCTCCTTTTAATAGGTTCATAAGATCATAGGTGTGTACTAGGCTAATGGCCCTGGGGCCTTTACAAGCCTAGCCCATAGGATTACCCTGGCATTGTGCCACCTGACCTTAGTTCCCAGTGCCTCTGTCGAGTAAAGCCACTGGAGTGATCCCTCCGGTGAATTTTCTATTCCCAATCCACTCATCAAGATTTCTCTTGAAGAACGCAAGTGAGGTGCTCTGCTTGACATGTATGGGAAGTCTATTCCATAGCATGGACATAAGTTCGATGCCAACTCTTAGATCACACAACACTGGAAAAGTGTTTAAAACAATAAATTTAAAACATGCTCTAACAAGTGTGCTGTATTATACAAGGAATATAATTTAATACAATCAGGAAGATAATCAAAGGATACATCTATGTTTGCATGGTCCTAAGTATGTGTGCAGGGGCCTATGATTTGAAAACAGCCCAAAGATAAATGATGCATTTTCTTTGAATGTGGGTTTCAAAGCTGTTTCAATGACTGTGAGTTTCAAGGACAGAGAAGTTTTAATGCTAAGTCTGTTTTCATTGTGAGACTATATTGCTTTGTTTAGCAAATGTCTATCAGTGTTTTGCTATAAAATTTAAAATAAAAGTTTTAAATTAAATCCAAATTAAATACAAATAATCATTGTAGAAGTAAAGCAAAAAACAATATGCATATTACAGTGTTTTTGGTAAATGGGGAGAAATAGCCAAGTAATGGGACACTGGAATGACTGCAGGGGAGGAGGAATGTGTATGGGGGAGGGCCACATTTGACCATGATTTTGTGATGTGGAGGGGGCGGCAAACTCAAAGACAGCTCCAGGCGGCACAAACTCTATCAGTGCCACTGGTGGATGGTCACAGTGAAAAAAAGAGTTTAAATAAATTATTGTGATCCTTAGTCTTGTTTTTTATCTGATTAAAATCAGACATCTGAGGTGTACCCTGTAGTTGCTGGAAGGAGAGGATGGATGAAAGTAAATGACCCTGGGTTACTGCCATTTGCTTAAACTAAACCATCAGTAGTCTGACTTTGCAAGACTAATATGTATTTGTGTGAAGCAATTGGAATTCTTTACTTTGGATGGTTACAGTGAGTGTGTTTAGATGAAACAGATTTGAAATATATTCTTATGACCATTTTAATTGCAGTCAGATGTGTGGTATACACAATTAAGAAAGTGGATACAATTGATATGTATAGGAGCAGTCTGTAGTTTAAAATTACTAACATTTCTGTCTTTTGTTCATATTAAACTACTTTTATTTTGTCCTTGCATGCCTAATGTGTATTTGTGTGAATCAAGTTGGAATTTTACTGTGACAACTGCTTATGTAAAACAAAGTTGAAATATATTAGTGTGGCCATTGCTGGTTATTAAAATCAGCTAGTTGAAGTGTACACAGTCAAAAAGTAGCTATAACAGCCAGTTACATGGTCTGCCTGTAAATGAAAGTGACTGACTATGGTTTTGTTTGATGAAGTTAAACAATCATTAATCTGGCTTTGCAGGATTAATGTGCATGTGTGCCTTTTAAACAAATTTGAGCTATATTACTGTGGTCATTATCTTTTTTCTGCAATCAAACATCTAAATTTTGTACAGTAAATAAAGTAGCAAAAGCTGTCTATGGTTAAAAATTACTATTCATTTATAATTGAGTTAAACAGTCAGCAGCTGAGTTTTGATATGCTAGTTTGTATTTGTTTGAAGAAATATGGAATGCTTTTCTGTGAACTTTTTAAAATCATGATCATATGTCTGAGGTGTGTGTGCAGTCAATAAAATTGTTGTAACTGATGGGCACAGAAACTGTCCATGAAGAAAAGTGACTTAATCCTGGTTTTGTTTTTATAACACTTAAACTGTGACTGAAATGACCTGTTAGTGTCACACAATGTACTGCATTTGCTAAAATCAGAGTAAAATGTTCATTGTTATGGCTTATGCATTTGTATCGATAGGGGGCTGCAGTGTACCTGAGAATAATAAGCTAGTCATATTTTTTCACTTTACATCACAGTCAGACCTCAGTATTGTGCACAATAAGCAGCAGTCTGTGACAGTGTAGGCAAACTGTGTGTGAAAGAGAAAACACAAATGCACTTTATAAGCACTTACACGAGTGCATGGATTGTGCTATCCCAAACAGAACCAAGACTCTACCCTTCAAAAAAAGGAAGCCAATCTGGTGGTTCCCTGCCATAAACAAACTCTACAACAGAAGGAAGAAACTGTTGCAAAAATCCCATGAGTGGAGAAGCTCCCTGATCAGCCTCAGTAAGAAGCTGAGATCCCTTATAAGATCCTCCAAAGCTAGCTATGAAAACAAAATCACCACTGATTCTGAGGGCAACCTCAAAGCATTCTATAGCTATGTCCAGAATCTCAACGGCAATGCCCAGATCTGCTCTGAGTTACAGCAGAACAGCACGAAAATTACAGAACCAACTGATATTGCCAACATCCTGGCAGATAGGTTCAGTGCTAACTTTACCCCCCTCTCACCCCCTGTCCATATCTATACAGGAAGAATGCAGAGTCCTTGTAATCACATCTATGCAGGTAAAAGCTGCACTCTCTAAAACCAAAAACACAGCATCCATGGGATCGGACAACATCCCAAGGCTGCGTTTTACATGAACTTCAGAATGAACTGGCTCCCCACCTAAGCACCATGTTCAGTCATAGTCTCACGTCAGGCTTTGTGCCTACTGAATGTCACACAGCAACAGTTATCCCACTCCATAAGGGGGGAGCCACCACTGATCCTGGGAACTATCTATTAGCCTGACGAGCCTGGTCTGCAAGGCCATGAAACATATCATCATGGAACTCATAAACAAAGACATTGGTAACCTCCAAACTCTGGACCCCACCCAGTTCGGGTTTGTGAAAGGCAGATCATGCCTTCTGAACCTGATCGACTTCTTTGAGGCAGTCACCAAAGCCATAGACGAGGGTAAGGTGGTTCACACAGCCTATCTTGACCTCACCAAGGCTTTCAACACCATCCCCCATTCTGGAATTATAGCTAAACTCACTAAACTAGGTATAAATCCCTACGTCACAAGATGGGTTGCCAACTGGCTCACTGACAGAACCCACATTGTAGGAGTTGCAGACTTCAAATCTGACTTCAAACTTGTGACAAGTGGAGTACCACAGGGTTCAGTCCTGGGACCTTTCCTATTTGGTATGTACTTCTCTGAAGTACAGGCTAACACAGAAGGCCTCTGGGTAATGAAGTTCGCAGATGATTGCAAACTAGGAGCCATAGTTGAGTCCCAAATGATGTGGACATCCTACAAAAAAGCCTCACTGAGACAGATGCCTGGTGTCAAATGCATGGCCTCAAGCTCAATGCCAAAAAGTGTATTGTCATCCCCTTTGGTAAA
Source organism: Protopterus annectens (assembly GCF_019279795.1). NCBI lineage: Eukaryota > Metazoa > Chordata > Ceratodontiformes > Protopteridae > Protopterus > Protopterus annectens. The sequence continues at coordinate 565,838,222 of NC_056741.1, read as the reverse complement.
AACTCTGTATCCATGAACTACCACATAAACGGCAGTCTACTTAATGCCGAATGTGTGATAAGAGGCCTTGGGACCCAGGTGGACAGTAAGTCTCTCGTTTGATAATCACATCACCACAGTAGTCAGGAAATCCTTCTATGTGGCATACTATTTCTGCCTGTTTTATTCTGTTATTACCTGTTTTTACTGTTTTTAATAGCTTAAATTGTTTGTTGCACTTGCTTGTTTAAGTTTTGCTTAAAAGTTAAACAACAGGCTAATACACTCAAGTGTACTAGCTTTTGATAGCAATTAGTCGAAAAACACAGCATTTATTGTATTTTCTGCCTATCTGAAAAAAAAACTTGAAAAAAACGAAAAAAATACTCTTGTTTTCCATACTTTCCTAATAGTTTGTTCCAGTGATCAGATTTTGCTGATCCCTGGGCTTTGTCTTGGTTCCTGTGTTTCTCCATTTTCCTTGTTTGGTCAAGGGGACGTTTCTTTACTCACCAGTGAGGGTGGGGAGTACTGAGCTGCCTGTTTGTCCTCAGAGGAGTGGTTTAAAGCAGTAACTTGTAGTTTATTGGCCATTTTGGGTCATTTCCTGTCTTTTCTAGCGCCCTGCTATAAAGCGGAGTTGCTACAGGAGCACACAAGAGCAGTTAATCAAGTTTAAACTATTCGCTGCCTAAATTCCACTCTTCAAATTTTCCCTTAAAACAGCCTTCCTTGAACTGTACTGCTGATCAAACCAGCGTATTCTATATCTAGAAAGTTCAGCTCTACTTGATTCGTAAGTAGACTATTCTTTATCTGTAAAGACTAGCACTTGCTCCTAAAGTATTTTTTACTTTGATATAGCACTTTTATTATACATAGTACCCCACTAGCCAAAATCCCTTTTCGATCACCCACATCCCCCGGAGCCTTTTCAAAGTCCTTGTCTATTCCTTCTAGCATGTCGAGGGATCAATTGCTAGTGTCCTCTCCTGCTCAGCTGGTGAATCTGGGAATATTGAGGCAATGTTACAATTGCCTCATGTACACGGACAACCCTCTCCTTCTTCCACAAAACACAAATACATGCGAGAAATGCAACTATATAGCCAAACTGGAGGCTGAGCTCTCTCAACACAGGACTGGCAAGACCAGACAGGAGGAGAAGGTAACCTCACACACCACAAACCCAGTCTCACATAGTACTATCAATACTTCAAATCATACACATAAATACACAAAGACATACTGCAGGCTCTGATCAAAAATCTACCAAAACAGCAGAGGCCACCAAAGCAGACACCCAAACATCTGCCACCTCAGGACACAACACATTCAACACATAGACCACATAGTCAGTGTGCCAAACAGTCACAGCCCTTAAGGCCAAACACAATGCCAGACACACTCGTCATTGGTGACTCCATAGTCAGACACACTGACGTCCCACTCACCAGATTGAGTAAGGAGAAGGTCACAGTAAGCTGCCTGTCGGGCGCTAGAATCCGCCACATAACGCAAGCACTCAGGTCTCTCAACAGCAGGTACAAGTACGACTGTGTCATTGTCCACGCTGGTGTGAACGACCTGAGGGACTACATGAAAAGAGACATAGAGGAGCTCTCTGATTATGTAGCCCAGGCAGGTATGACCCTGACCTTGAGCAGTATCCTACCTTCACCTAGAATGATGCCACAATACAGTGATAAGATGATCAGCTTTAATAATTGGCTTAAATTTTGGTGTCATTCAAAGGTGATCCAATGTCTGTCTGCCTGGGATGACATGCTGGACACGGCTTGCACCTGTCACCCTGGGCTTCTGGATATTGGCAAAGGCTCTTGCCACCCCCATAGTGCCTTTTTTAGGCAAAGCTCAAATTCTAAACCTACCACCCTAGAACACAAAAAAGGAAAAAAATTAAGGGTAATGCTGCTCAATGCCAGAAGTCTCAATCTCAAGATGCCAAGCCCTTCTCAGTATGGAGAACATCGATGTTTGTGCTGTGACAGAAACCTGGTTCAAGGCTCCTGAGAACACCCCAGCACTATCAGGTTTCACCTCATATCATGTGTTCCGGCCCCAAAATCCGGACAACACCAAGAAAGGAGGGGGGGGTGTCTATATTCATAAAGGACACACACACCTCAAGGTTGGTGGCAACGCACGATGCATCGGAGACCATCCAGGTGCAATTAACCATAGGCAAAACTGCTCTGCAATTTGTAGCATGTTACAGGCCACCCTCTCAAACTCAGGAACCTCACATGGCCTTCCTGAAAACACTGGAGGGGATAAATGTATCTCCAAATACCATCATACTAGGTGATTTCAACTACCCTAATATAGACTGGGAACACTATTCAAGCCCAAACACTCTAGCCCAAAGGTTCCTGGAGTTCATAAACTCAAATGCCATGGAACAACTAGTCACCATCCCCACAAGAGGAGAAAACATACTTGATCTCATCATCACGAACATGGGATCACAATGTTCAACACCGAAGTATACCCCTCACTGGTGAGATCAGATCATAAACTAATCTCGCTGGAGGTCCTCATCCCGCCCCACCTGAAATAAAAAGACCACAGTGAAAAACTTCTCAAAAGCCGACTTCACACTTCTAAAAACTAGTGTGGTCTCCTTTAAGGCCCCTGAGCCAGTGGTAAACATTACTCAAACCGCTGAATCACTTACAAATGCCTTCTACCAGCACCTACAGGACTGCATGGATCAGGCAATCCCAAACAAAACTAAGACTCTTTGTACCAAAGGCAAGCGTCCAGTCTGGTGGACCCCAGCCATAAACAAGCTCTACAACAAAAGGAGAAAGCTACTACAAGATAGAGCAAAATCCTTGAAAGGTAAGACACCTTTGATCATTATAAGTAAAAACTAAGAGCTCTCATAAAATCATCCAAGGCAAATTTTGAGAGAAAAATTGCCAAGGACTCAAAAGACAATCATAAGGCCTTCTTTAGCTATGTTAGAAACCTAGGAGGAAACTCCCAGATATGCTCGGAATTAGTTCAAAATGATGTGAAGATTACTGAACGCGTACACATTGCCAACATACTGGCTGACAGGTTCAGCGCAAACTTCTCCCCCAAAGGAGAGATATCTATACCAGAGGATTGTAGCCCCAAACATCTCCAACGCCCAGGTGAGAACTGCTCTGTCCAAGGCAAAAAACACAGCATCCATGGGACCGGATGGTGTCCCCGGCTGTGTGCTCCACGAACTCAATGAGCAATTAAACCAATTAGGACAGCTGTTTAATCTTAGCCTCACCTCAGGATACTGTGGTCCCACTTCATAAGGGTGGTGCCTCCACCGACGCTGGAAATTACCGTCCCATTAGCTTGACAAGCCTTATCTGCAAAGCCATGGAGAGGATCATAATGGAACTCATAAATAAAGACATAGGGAACTTGCAGACTTTGGATCCATCCCAGTTTGGCTTTGTCAAAGGCAGATCATGCCTCTTAAACTTGGTTGACTTTTTCGAAACAGTTACCAAGGCCATTGATGAGGGCAAGGCAGTCCATACAGCCTACCTCGACCTGGCAAAGGCCTTCGACACAATACCCCACTCAGGTATCATCGAAAAACTCATCGGCTTAAATGTAAACCCATACATCACAAGATGGGTTGCAAACTGGCTAAGTGACAGAACCCACAGGGTCAGAGTTGCTGGCGCCATGTCAGACTCAAAGCCTGTCACAAGTGGTGTCCCACAGGGCTCAGTCCTGGGACCACTCTTGTTCGGCATCTACTTTTCTGAAGTACAAGCAAACACAGGAGGGTTATGGCTGACAAAGTTTGCAGATGACTGCAAACTCACATCTGACACAGATATCCTTCAGAAGGGCCACACAGAAACGGATAACTGGTGCCAGAGCCATGGCCTAAAGTTAAACGCCAATAAATGCATAGTCATACGAAAACAAGGTTACCCCTAGCTACCAAATAGGTGGCAATCCACTGAGCACAGAAGAAGTCATCAGGGATCTGGGGACCCAGGTTGACAGTAACCTTTCATTTGACACTCATGTTGCCAAAGTAGTTAGGAAAACCTTCTACATTGCCCACCTGATCATGAAAGGATTCACATCTAGATCTAGGGAGGTCATCGCCCCTGTACTCATCACTCATTAGACCTATGATTGAGTACAATGCCCCATTCAGAATGTATCTGACCCGACACCTGCAGCAGCTGGAAAGGCCCCAAAAGTTCCTCACCAAAAGGATAAAGGGTCTCAAAAATATGTCTTATGCTGCCAGACTGAAAGAACTCCAGCTCTATTCAGTCGCATACCGCTTGCTCAGAGGTGACCTGTGCCTGACATATAAGGCCATGTCAAACCCAGATTTGATGAATATGCTTCACCTCAAAAAATCTAGATCCCACAGAACCACAAGGGCGGGAGACTTAAACCTTGACACGGTTATTAATAGAACGTGCTGGAGGGACAGATTCATCACCCAGAGACTCCCTATGCTGTGGAACAAAATCCCGGTACATGTGAGGCAGATCACCTCGCTGGCCTTGTTCAAGAGGAATCTTGACCAATGGATGGGAGATCGCAGATATCCCCCAGGGATTACTTCAGTGTCACTGCTTGACAGAGGCACAGCAAAATAATAGGCACAGTTTTCTTCAAACTAAAGGGGTGGCGAAAGCCACATAACTACGGGCTAGGCTTATAAATGCCCTTGGGCAGATAGCCTAGTATGAACCTATGAACCTATGAACCTCATAACAAAAGGGTTCTCATCCCGGAAAAAAGAGGTCATTGTTCCCCTCTATTTGGCACTCATTAGACCCATTATAGAGTACAAAGCCCCTTTTGGAATGTACATCACAAGACATCTGCAGCAGCTGGAAAAGCCACAAAAGTACCTCACAAAGAGGATTACTGGCCTCAAACAGATGCCCTACACTGACTGTCTCAAAAAACTCCAGTTTTTCCTCTGTAGCATATCGCCTACTCCGAGGAGATCTCTGCCTAACATACAAAGCTATGTTAAACCCAGAGCTGTTAGAAATGCTACCCCTAAAGAAATCCCAATCCCTCCAAGCTACACACTCTAGGGACCTAAACCTTGTCACCACAATAAACAGGACATGCTGGAGGGATAGACTCCTGTCCCAGAGACTTCCTATACTCTGGAACAAGCTACCCATCTGTGTCAAGCAATATTCCTCATTAGCACTCTTCAAGAAAAATCTTGATGAATTGCTGGGAAATAGGAAATACACCCCAGGGATCACTTCTGTGGCTCTACTTGACAGGGGCACAGGAAATTAACTTTCTTGGGTGGCATAAGCCAGGGAACCTTGTTGGCTAGGCTTACTTAGGCACTTGGGCCGATAGCCTAGTACCTGCCTATGAAACTATGAACCTATAAAAGCATCTGTGTGGGAGGGGCTATTTAGCTTGTCAGAGGTAGTGTCAGTATACATGCGAAAAAGTCTGGAAAAATAATATCACTGAGTTTATCTGTGGTGAGTCACAGTATTGGGGGAACAGACACATAGTTGCTGTCAGATGTATATATACAGCATGTCTCTTTACAACTACCCCAAAAAAATTCCTGCTTAATTCAACTGAATCTGGTCAGAAGTATGCACAGAAGGTATAACCAGAGTTTTTTTGATTAGCAGTATAAAGAACTGTTAACAAGTAATTATCTTTAAAGAGAAGGCATAGACTGCACTGCAGTACATCTCTGCCTCAGAGCTAATGGAAGGCTAGGAGCATCCAAACCCACACCACTATGGACAGGATGTGTGTGAAAGCAAATGAATATTGACACACTGTTACAGAGAAAAGCATCTGTGTGTGTTGGGGGGTATTTGGCTTGTCAGGGGCAGCGTCAGTATGTGTGGAAAAATGTGTGGAAAAATATCACTGAGTATATCTGTGGCCATTTACAGTAGTGGGAGGGGCACATACATAAGGTATGGCAAGGGTGGAGGTGCTCATCTCTTGTTTTAACTTAAGAAACCATGGTTTAAATAAGCAAAAACAGCTATTTTTTTATTTTAATAAGAATGCAAAGTGATCTTTGACACATCTCTTGCATAAGAAGTTGTGACAACAGTCTAGTTTACTTATTCATATGCTGATATCAAGAGTAATACCATACACCTACTTTTCCCTTTATTTATTTATTTATTATTTTTTTGCTTGATTCTTCCTTAAGGAAAGTTTACACTGCCCTTAAGGCTGGAAAACTACATTTCCTTGGTACTGGTACAACAACTTGAAATGCATGACCTCTCCCATTTCTGTTTCACTTTCATTCCAATGTAAGACAAGAGAGGTATGCAGAAAATGAATGTCTTCTTGAGGGGGATGGGAGGCAGGTATTATTAACAAACTGGACACAACTTATTTCTTCCTTAAAAGAAAAAATAAGCCTGAATTTGTTTCCTTATTTATGATTTTTGTTACGGCCTTAACTGGATCAGAAGGTTGGAAAACAACTAAAATACATCTCAAAACAACTAAAATGCTAGGAGTAGCTCTCCTGCTTAATTAATTTTTCCTCAGCAGGTATTAAAGTATTTTCTTAGCCAGTTAGAGATGTGTTGAAAAGCTGGAGACTAATCTAAAGAGTAAGAGCACAAACAAGAAAAAAAAAAAGAAGAAAGAAGTAATGTCTGGATGGTATTGTGTGGCCAGTATGAATGAAAGTGGGGGAAGACAATGGGATGTGGGGGAACCAGTGGTCAGTGGTGAGTTCAATGGAACTGTTTGCCTAGGACTCCATTTCTCCTAAAGCCAGCCCTGTCTTAGGAATGTGATAAGACAATGGCTTTTCTATAAGGCTATCAAGCAAAAGACAATAATTTGCACTTTAATGAAGTACCTGAAGGCAAACAATACTAAAGCAATCTTAAATTGCAGGATGCCCATTTGTATTTTACCATTTACTCAGCAGCTCACCAAATTTGTTCAAGAATAGGTACATTTATGATGGCTCAGTAGTACTTGTACAACTTTGAGAGAGTAAACACCCTGACAATAGCTCTTAATGATTCACTAATTTACATAGTTGGCTGTTTGGAACCCTTTCCTAAATTTTTGATCTTGGATTGCCTATTATAGCTCTGACAGATCATAGGTTGAAACATTAAAGGGAATAATCTCACAATTTTTTCTGGGTAAACCAGTTGTGCTAGATGAAGTATAATTACTGAAAGACAATGTGAAGGTGGTAGTAAAGGTTCAGCTTATAAACTACGTGGTGAATAAATAGTGAAGGTCCAGAGAAGACTCTGAAGTTGTTAGGCTTTGATGTCTTTCCTAGAGAGTCTACTACTGGCCTGAGTTTGTGATTTCGATGGCTCTTTTAGGGTACCAAAAACAAAGACTGAAAAGGTCATAGAGGTCGAAATGGAATCTACTCTGAGGACTTGGTATGCCACATATTATGAGTTTCACCTCTCAGCAATAAATGCTCTTTCAGCTCATCATTCAAAGAAAGGCTGAGGGGAATTTTTGGAAAATACAAGAAATTGAGGATGGTAGGGTATTGGATGACTTCAATGGGATTTTATTAGAATGTGTTAAGTACCACTCTTACTTTACTTGGAGAATCATTGAGGTTGTGGAGTTCTTCAGAGAAAGGCACCATTTTTCAGATATCTGGATCTAACTGTCCCCTTTTCAGTGCATTGGGTGGGATCCATATTGGAAGAGCTTTAGAAAGCTTTAACAAGAAGGTTAATAATCATGTTGTTTTGATTGATAGCAAATTGACACTTGACGACCTGGCATAATCTGGTGTGAAAACATCCTGTTTTCATTTTTTTAATATCTTACACAGTGGACACCTGCTTCATCCAGAAGACTTGTTTGTGGTAGTGCAATATAATTTACCTCGACTACTGCAGGTCCGCTAAGCTAGGTCTTTCTAGCAACATGCGTGATCAATTGCAACTGGTGTAGACATCCATAGCTCTTCTTCTTACAGATGCTCCAAGTTCTTGCCAAAGTATACCAGTCTGATGAAATCTTCATTAGCTGCCAATTCAATCCCACATTACATTTAAATTTCTACTGCTAGTCTATTAACCCATAAATGATCTGGGCCCCCCACATCTTAGGGAGTTTCTGGTTCCTTATTGCTAGGTTAGACCATGCACTCCTCTTCCATGGGGGAAGTTGGAGATAACTAGAGTCTCTTTAAAGATTTCAGACATTAGATCCTTTTAGTTATCTGGTTCCACGTTCTGTATCTACCTACCTACGCCCACCCCCCTGTGACTAAGGGAGTGCCCTACCCTGTCTGGAGTATACTATCTCTAAAATAAATTTATTTTCAATAACATATAATAATGTTTAAGACAGAGTTTTATCTGTCCATTTTTACCAACTTATTAATCATTTTATTGTGTTTTGTATGTTTACTTGTTTTATTTATGTTACCATTTGTATTGTAAGGTGCTTGGTTATTGCACCTAAATAAAATTGAAATTGAACTTAAGAAGGTGACAAGAGGTGAGGCAGTGCAACATAATGACTCTTGAACAAGACTTCTACTTAATACCCTCCATTTTTTTTACTCCATCTGTGATATGTAATAGAAGTGCTGAGATCAGGTTTGACCCTCCCCCAAGTGCCAGAGATCTGGTTGTCATAATATTAAAAGTAGACAGAGAACTTAACCTGTTTAAGTACTAAATCATGGCTACAAATGTTATGTATTGATTACATCATCTACGTTCTCAGCCTTTCTTCTCTCATTCATGTTGGGAAATGAGAGTAATGTTGTGCCATATTATCAGACCCAAGATAATATCAAAGCATCACTACTGGTGATGAAGTGGGCTAATTCATTATAAGTTTATACACAGAGAAGACTTTCTGTTGAATTACCTAGCCTTTTAATTTTGAGGTTCTTGAACAATTTGTTTATCCATCCCAGTTTATACATAAAATAAGGACTCCTTATGAAGAAGCAAGGACTATGGTGAAGATTTAAACAAAATCACTGCAATGTTCTCTTTGTTTATGGATTGAGACAGAAATGTCCTCTTTTTAGCACCTTTGATGCAGGCTGTAACAAATGAGGAGATGACAAGGCCAGAATCTGCAGGACTCAGCAGACACTGGCTATCTTTGCTGACTGTAAGTTTACCTTTATTTTTGAGACATAGACACAAAATTGTGACTGCATGATTGTGTGAAATGGAGTAGAACTACATTGTTGCATTACTGCAATGATTATTTTTATTTTATTACAGTCAGACATCTGAGATGTATACATATAACAAAGTAGTTGTAATTCCTGGATATGAGTGCTGTCTGTAGATGAATATCACTGAAGCTGCTGTTGATTGCTCATTATTCTGGCTTTGCAGGACTAATGTGATTTGTACAAAGCACGTTACAACACTTTATAATGGCTACTGTTTATGTGAAACAAAGTTGAATACATTACCATGGCCTTTATTTTTGTCACAATCAGATGTTTTAGGTAAACACAGGTAACAAAACAGCTTTGACTACTAGGTGTGGGGGTTGTTTGCAGATGAAGATAACTGGCCAGTTTGTTGTTGCTCTGTATAAAAAGTCATCAATGGAGCTTTGCATAAATAGTATGTATTTGTATGAAGTAAGATGGAATACTTTGACGTGGCTTGTGTATGTCTGCATGAAAGAAACGCAAAATGAATTGCTGTGGCCATTATTATTATTATTTTTACCACAATCAGACATCTAATGTGTACACAGATAACAGTGTGGCTATAACTACTGGGTATCAGGTCTAATTGTGTATGAAAATGACTGGCTTTGCTTCCGTGATATGTTTAAATGGTTATTAATCTTGATTTGCAGAATTAATATGAATTTGCATAAAGCATCTTGGAATACTTTATTGTGTCCATTTTTATTATAATCAGACATCTGATGTGCACAAAGTCAATAAGATGGCATTAATTGATAGGTACAGATACCCTGTATAGACAAAAGCTACTTATCCCTGCTGTTATTTAATCACCATTAAACAATTGCTTATATGGTGTGGCAGGAGCGTTGTCACACAGTATATTGTATTTGATGAAATTAGAATAAAATAATCATTGTTGAGGCTTATTTTGTATATGTGTACATCTGTGAGGGTATGCTGTAGTCTATTTAAGAGCCATAAGTTGATCATAAATTTGTTCACTTTCTTTCACATTCAAACGTCAGTACTATACATAGTAAGTGGTTATCCTTAGTGATCTAAGTAGGATATATGTGTGAAAGCAACTATTGTTGATACATGGTGTGACAACCCTCCACTGAACTAGTAATCAAGGAGACTCAATCCTCACCACTTGCAACAGCAGGGGACACTCACTGAGAGGATAACAGGTACACACACAGTATTTTCAGATGCAGCTGTCTGCATCCATTGCAATTTCCCTTAAGAACACACAGAGATCACAGTCAGTCCAGGGTTGGTTTCTCCCTCTTTCTACAGATCCCCAGTAAGACTTCCCACTGGCACAGCTATAGTGTTTAGATTTTAGCTGAGTGACCAAGTCAAGGCCTCCAGCACCCTCTCTGTCCAACCAGTGTTTTGTGTCCCTACCCAAGTAGCTGACACACACACTCTTTGGGGTTTGATTTACACACACACACACACACACACACACACACACACACACACACACACACACACACACACACACACACACAAATCTGGAAAAGGCTGGTACAGATTTACTAGCTATGCCCCCTTCTTTCCAGTCTATAAGGTAGTTTCCATTGCCACCAGTCACTCCTTATCAGCTACTTTAAGGCCCTTAACAAAGGGTGTCCAATCTTACTGTGTAATATTAATACTAATGCAAATTTTAGTTTGACCAAGAGCAAGGCTATTAGGAGTGACCTACACAGTGTCACCAAATAAATATGCAAGTACTCCCAAAAGTTAAATATCTCTACACAGATCAGCCACAATGAAACATTTAAATATATTTAATAAATAAATAATAAAAGAACAAGGCAATACTAAATATATCCACAGTGACAGAGTTCAAAATCACATGAAATATTTAAAATAACATTGCAGTACAGGCTCACACAAATAAAGAAAAGCAAAATCTAAACTAAGCTTTGCTATATTCCTGATGGTATCTAAGAGAGTTATACTGTCCCCTAGAAATGTACTTCATTAGAGCAAGGCAGATGTGGTGAATGGTTCTTGTCAGGTCCAAGACCGAATACAGAATGCTCTGTCTCACTAAGAGACTTTTCAAAATAATATCTAAAATGTTACTGCTGGGACAGCTTGCAGAATGACATCATTCCTTGTCACCTGACTTCTAGTTCTCATGCAAAACAACCATTGATGGCAGCTAGTAGCATTTATCATCTACCTGTAAAAATACACAGACAAGGACGTTGCTCAGATTTTTGGCAGATGCTGGAAGTCATAAAACAATTGCATTCCTTCATACTTTCAAGACTAGTAATTAGTTTACCTTAAAGACAATGCAGAACACTTCCAAGCACAGACTTTATGTCTCTTGCTGCATTGAGAACTCAAAGGTACCATTTTTATGGCCTAGCCTATAACATGATTTAATTTCAGATATTTTTCTAAAGTTTGCTGGACTGAAGTTAACCTCCTGTATTCCAGTTTCCACTGTTAAAATATATACATTTAAACAGTTACAGTAGTGCAGGTACATTTCTGTTCTCTTCCAGCAGGGCACACTGTGGTTACATTTCAAACACAGCACTCTACAAATACCTTTTCAACACACACTTCTGTACAAGCAGTTTGATATACACATGACATACAGTTCTAATAAATTTGTAACACAAGCATCTTATATAAATCATTTTGATATTCACCAATGACATATAATTATTTACAAATTTCCAGCTAGCTGTACTGGCAGTATCTCCTTTCATCACACATGGTCATATCAAAAAGTGTTGCCTTCTCTTAGCACTTTTCTCTCTCTCTCTGTCTCTCTATCTCTCTCTCTCTCTCACACACTCCGTCTTGTGGCTCCCTCTGTGTAAAGTCTGCATGCTCTCCCCACTGATGTGTGTTTCTCTTTAGGTGTTGTGGTTTCCTCCAGCATGCTGTGTGACTAAGCATGTTGTGCATGTTTGTGTGTCTGCATCTTGTGATAGACTTGGCTTGTTGGGGACAGTGTCTGTGTCTGTATATGTTCATGTGCACCTAATAAATATCATTGATTTTCATTTGTGTAAACAAACAATATTGGTGGCCATATAACTTAACTCTTCTGGATAGCAACAAAACTAGAACAGACAATAAGTAATTCTTTCAAAACTAAGGCAAAATATGCATCACACTCTAGCCCCCCTTAGACCTTCTAGAGGTTTGTTGGCACCCACAATCCCAGGTGTATATGTGGATTTTGAAATAGTCTTGGTAGCAGCCTGTGCTATGAGCTCTACCTAGTCTAAAACTATCCCTGCTGAAAAGTATGCACAGAAGTCACTGTCCAATGTGTGGAGGGTAAGGACAGTGCGTTCATTTTTTAATGTTCCTCACAATCAACCCTCAGAGCTGTGCAGAAAACATCACTATTTTATGTATGGAGCAGGGCAGTTTGGTCATTATTTCTCAACTAATTTTCTACAGAATCAGTCCCCTGAGGTGTGTTCAGAAACTTGTTATACCTTCTGTGGGGGCTTGGATCGGTGTGGTTATTATTTCTTTAACTGCAGCAACTTCAGCAGTATACACAGATAGTCACTGTTCCTTGTCTAGGGGCACTGTGCTGTCTAGGAGCAACAAGCTGTCACTCATTACTATGAGAACTGTTTTTGTTTCACTTAAGCAAACTTTAGATGCATATACAGGTGGCTATCTTTTGAGGGGCGTGGTAAGGAGGCATACTCTCTATATACATCTGAAAGCAACAAGTTGAAATATGTCACTGTTTTTACTTCTTTCTCTTTTGTTCCAGTCTGACATCAGAGAGGTACACAGAAGTTAGCTGTCTTTCAGAGGCAGGGGAGGCATACTCTAAATATGTGTAACAGCAACAACTTAGAAAATATGACATTTTGTTTTCACTTTCATACCAGTCTAAAACCACTGGAGGACACAGAAGTGTCTATGTTTTTATTTTGGGGGGAAGGGTTGGGCAGATCAGTTTTCCTTAGTTACCAGTATATGGTTGAGGATTTTGCCCTTTCAGAACATCTGCTTGGCTTCAAATATGCTGGGTTTGGTCAGTGTCAAAAACAATTCATTCCAATATGGGAAAACTAAAACAATGAGTGAGAAGGGCACTGAAAAACCAATCAGTAAAAACAAAATTATCATTTTAACGTCCATTAAAACGACAAAACAAGTCATGAGCACTCAGTATCGCCAATTAGCAGAAACACCTGATGTTCATAGGGATCATTTGCATATATCCCATGTGCCTCTGATACAAGAGGTTTGGGAGGTCACTCAGTGGAAGTTCTAGCTTTGCTGAAGTTTTCATTTTGTTTTTACTAATATGGGAAAATTAGGAAAGTAATGTTAGTGGCTCTGTTCCTCAGAAATTGAGGGCATTGGTTATCATGGTCCTCAGGTAGGTTACTAGGTCTTACCTCTGTTGATGTTTTGGTTAGCAATGCATTTGTCCATTTTTTTATCCTTTCTTGCTCAGTTTTTAGAGGTATCAACAGATGGAGGTTGCAGACAGACGAAAAATAATATATTCTGAATTTATGTGTTTGCAACCATATATTTCTGAAGTAAAAATGCTTCTAGAGAATCTGTGGCTGGGTTGGATCTCCTGAAGTCCAGGCATGTTTGTGTTAGGCTGTTTTCACTAAAGGGAATGGGGCAAGCATAAGCTTAGATTGCTATGTGCTGTTCTGCCAGTGGACAATAAAGTCATTGCTAAAATTAGAATAGTAAGGATCCTCCTATAAGAAGAGAACTAAACCAAGTTTTAAAATAGATGTATGAAAGAACTATTCATAAATAGGTCCTTCTAATTCTAATATGTAATGTTCAGATACAAACACTGCCATTTAAGAGAAAGTAACAGTATACATAGATAATTTGATAACATTTTTCAAAAACCTGCAATACTTTATTCCTTCCTCATGGGATGCATTATGGAAGGCTGAGAAGGGATGAAATTTTAATATTAATTCTAAAACAAATCAATCATAAACTAATAAAATGACATTATACATCTTCTTCTAAATATATTGCAATGCATAAGCCAAAGCAAACCATACTGTAGTTAAATTTAACATTTGTTATAATTCCTTATTAGTTAAAATAATTTTCAAACAATAGACAAAAAAAAGAGTAATGTTATGAATTAATGGAATCATTTGATTTGATTTCCTTCTTTTGAGCCATTATAGTTACAATAAAAAGAATCATAATTCCTAAATTCTTTTATATAGCCCATAACTGCTTATCTAAACTTGCTAGAAAAATATTACAAAGGTGGAATAAAAAGCATAAGTCCCACAAAAACCAAAAGCTCCTACTGAAAATCATATAAGATGCACGTCAGCTGAAGGATTAGGCATCCCATTCCGGTATACTACATAACCTCAATTTTAACACACTTTCAGCAGTAGATAGTCTCAGTTTACATTTTACCTTGAAAGTCATTACATGCTCAGTCCTACATCTTCCACATTACTGTGTAATAGCCAAGTGCATTTTCTGTCTAAAGAACCTCTACTTCATTATTTTTCTCATTCTCTAAGTACCTCTTTTATAATTCATTAGCAGTATTATGACTATTCTAAAAATGTTAATTTTGTCTCCACTTACCTACATATTACTCATATCTCATATTTCTACAATTTCTCTTTCTCTTCCCTTCTTTTGTTGCATATATTTAATTCTCCTTTTCTGTCTCATTACCTGTCTTTTCCACTCTGTCTTATTACTGCTACAGTCTATGTAAACAAGGTTCTGTACTATAAATTAACTATTGCAATAATCTTTTTCTATGCTAGCTATGCCTTTCTTAACACATTCGTTGTTCTTCCTTTTTGACTTAAAAAAAACAGCAATTTAGTTCATACGCCCACATGAGTGAGTGTGCACACACACACACACACACACACACACACACACACACACACACACACACACACACACACACACTCGCAATTTGTAAACACTGAAGCTTTTTTATCTTAACATAGCACTATTTGCTTATTCCCTAACTGCAGTAATTTGGCAACTGTGAAAGCTCTTGTAATTGACAAGCCAGTAGTTCTACCACATAAGCTAAATAAATCAGTAATATCACAGAGTAATAATCCATCCCGTGTACTTGAAAATTAGTGGGAGATGCTGTGGCAAAACCTAGGCATGTTGTGTAAATCAGATGGATATGTACAGTATGAAACATAAAAAATTCTGTGCCAAAATATTTCTGCTTTTTTAAATCCATAAAATATAAACCTGATAATCATAACTGTCCATTTTCAATAACTGTTTAGAATAACTGGATAGCTTACTTGATTTTTTAAGAATAATACTGCATGTAAGTAGATATAAAAAAGATGAATTCCAGAACTATATGATGATAGTTTGTTACCAGCTCTCAGCCTTAACCATCTGAGCTACCCAGCAACACCTGAGACTACATCATCAGTTTGTATGAGAAAAATAATTTGACATAGTAAAGCTTTACAATGGTAAGGCTGGCAGACACACAATAATTGTTGTGTTATTTCCATCTAATTCCAGGGATATGGCTTTGTAGAAAAAGGCTAAATATTAAAAAGTTTAAGTCTTATCTCCATTTTGTTGTTTAGTACATCACTATTATTTCTCTTACTTCATATCTTAACCTAGATTGTAAAAGGCAATCATTACATAGCTCAGCTTGACTCAAACATATACACAAAATTATCGCAGGCATGAGCAACAATGCCTTTCTAGCCTGACAATATAACAAAACAGTCATTGCCACAATATGTGTCCAGGCTGTTCTTAAAAATATTTACACTAGTGCTTGCTTTAATATAATTTGGTACCGTATTGCAGGTCTCAGCTGCTGTTTCAGAGAACCAGTTAGTATGCTTCTCATCCCTGTATAATGTTTGACACAGATTATCTGATGCTTGTTTATTACTCCTTAATAGTTTTCTGCATTCCCAGAGGAAGTTGTCTCTAAATGTCCTATACACCTGAATAAGGCCTCCTCTTAAATATCTATATGAGACACTGTACAAGTTCAGATATTTCAATCCTTCATGATAACTTATAAACATTCACATCCACTGATGTCCTTGGTATATTTCTGCTGTACTCTATCCACTTTAGTCATGCTAGTTTTCTTAGAAGGATTCAGTATTATTATTCCATGCTGTAGTTTCAATATCAGGTTCCTATTATATAATCGAAGACGCAATCCTTTGAATGTGTCTTGATTGAACTTAAAAGCACAAAACAGCAAAATAGCGAAACAGCATATAAGCGATTTCTTTCCCTGGGAAAGAAATTGCTTGTCCGCCTCCATTACTTTGCTGTTTTCCTCACTGTAGTGTGATCTCGGAGTTGGTATATTTAAGTAGGGGGGTGGGGGAAAGCCTCCCACATCGGGGATGGGGTGGGGGCAAAGCCTCATACTTTATGTAATGTTTTGAAGATTTTTTTTTTTTGTGGAACATCGATTTTTTTTCCCTGGGAAAAAATCACTGTTCCGAATGTTTGGGATTGTAAACTTTCTACATGGGGTTGATAAATCAGCGCTCACTTTTTTAAGCATTCGCTGATTTAATATAGACCTGAATATCATGTTACTTAAAAACAATTTCATAATTTCTGGTTTCTTAGACTTTATAAATGTTTTTATATAGCATATAGTTTTATAACTATCATTAACCAACTGGTTGATATGATCAGAAAAATGTAATGCTGGATCAACCCATATATCCAGATCCTTGAATGAATCCACAATTTTAATCATTGTGAGCTATATTAAATATTCACCCTTTAATTTATGTCTCCCAAATCTAATTTGCTGTGGTTTTGATATATTTATTAGCACATTATTCTACTGCACTAGCTAGACAATTTAGCCAATTTCTTTTGCAGACATGCCCTATCCATAATAGATATGATCAGTTTTCCCATTTTCAAGTCATCATCTTATAAACAGTCTAATGAAGTACAGGCCCAGGTCAAGGCCTTGCAGAACACCTTGACTTTAACCTAGAACCTCACCTGTCCAGTTGATGTATGATAATTGTCATGTCCTATTTGTAAGCCATACAGCTATCCATCTTACCAAAATTACATTAATACCTCATGCTTCTAATTTGTTGATTACTGTTTTATATGTGATCTTATCAAATGCTGAAGATGTGTGTATATAAATTACATCACACCACATTTTTTTTATTTACAGCTGTTATTGTATTATTACAAAACATCAAATTATATGTAGATAAAAAGATACTTTCAACATATGCAGGCAGATATATGGCTTTAAGTGCCAAACCTTCAGCTCTGACAATTTTTTTTTCCAAAAAACATTCTCTATTATATTTCATCAACAAGAAAGTAGACATAATGGTCTATATAATTCTGGGTTTTCCCTAGTCTGTCTTCCCTTAAGATAGGTTTATCTTGTGCCTTTTCCATACTTACATGATTTAATGAATCATACATGTAATGGTACTGAGTTTTCATACCAAAGTATTATTGGGTCATTGTTACTAAATCAGTTTAAACAATTTATGTTTCATGTCTGGTAGAAATGTGGCACTTCAGGAACTACACAATGGGCTGTCTCTCCTAAGTGTGGTGCACGTCCTAGATGTTTATCACTTTTAAATTTAATTTAGCTGATCTTCAAAACTTCATGATCATTATGACTGAATTGTTCAGCTGGCTGGAATTTACTCTGAAACATGGCTTTGTGTGAACAAGTACCTGCAAGGTTTACACCTCGCAGATGTTCAGATTAATGCCTCAGAAATTAATCTCCATTCATCTGTTTGCCGCCTTTGTCAGGGCAAATCTTGTACCAACTCAGTCAAACCTTTACATTTTCAGATGCACCAGTTGCTTGCCACTTTCTGTCCTAAAATTAAATGTGACATTTGTGCATCTTTAAATGCTTGTTGAAGTGAGATAATCTGATTACAGTGATGATGTTTTGGAAAGCATAAGCACCTGTCTTGCCATCCCTTCTAAACCTTTGGTCCTTTGCCCTTTTTTCAATTTCCCGAACTTCCTTCTTCTGTTGACCACTTTGCACATTTGCATGTATGTATAAGTCTAGGTTACACTTATGGTAGTGTTACAATTGTGCATATTATCTATTATGAGGCATTAAGCTTTATTTCTTAGAGTTTTATGAATTCTATTTCTTGTAACTTTTGTTTCTCAGTACATCTTGCTATTCTAATATTTTTCTGCTGCATGTTTGGCATGCCTTTTTCTTAGGTAATGATTGAGGGAAGTCTAGAATTTATCAGACCTCATAACTAGTTAGTAAACAATAAATAAATAAATGAATGTCAGCTCCCTGATTTTGCCTAGAGCAGGCTGCCACCTCCGCACATAACAAAGTAACCATGCCTGTACACACAGGAAAGCAAAAGTAAATTTAAAATGAAATTGTGCACTAATTGCTGATGCAGTTGGATTTGCAGGGTTGCTGGTAGGACATGCTGTTGTAATCCAACAGCATTCATGTTTGGCACAAAACTTTGTGGCTTAGGTATGTCAAAGGTTACACACTGATTGTAAATTCAAGACTGAATTATTGGGATGGTCATAAGGATATAGAAAGTCAAAATGACCACATCAGCAGGGACTGCAAGATGAAAGATTGTCAGCTTGGTGAGTATTGTCCTCAAACAAGCACCAAGTCTCTGTTTCCAGATACTCTGGAAGGCATACAGTGGACAGTGTGGAAAAAGATGAATGGTGTCCTTCCTTCTCGGATTGCAGTGTGGCCCTGGCACATCTGGAGACTGTGGCTCCTGCCCTTCATCTGTCTCCTGAGAATACAACTGAACCTGTCCAATGAGTTCAAATGGATGTGAGAGGCATGTATGATAGCAATGTTAAGTGACCTATTAATTTAAACATTTTATTTAAACCTATTTATTTTTAATTATATAATAGCTTTGATGTTGTGTAGATTTAGCTTTGGAATTAGTTGTCCACTTTGGAACTTGCTATTTTATTAATAATCAGTACTGTGTAGCTGAACACATTTTTGCTTTGTCATTTGTATTCTGTGTAGATTGTTTATAAATAATAGAAGCTGAGAAATAAAATGCCATTTGTGCTCAGTGGTTTTATTTATCATTTGTTGGCTGGGTAAGTCCCACTAGGCTAGTAGCCTCTGTTCAGGGCAGACCCAAGGTGGTATTTATAATACTAGGGGAAACATGCCCACAGCATCGGAGAGTTTCCCCTACTCATCATTGTTGAGAGTAGGACCCATTTTGGAAGAGCACTTCCTGTTCCCATTCCAAGCACAAAGGTGGCCCAGAGAAACAGGGAGACAGAGAGAGAGAGAGAAGAAGATGATTGAGTGATGAAAGAAATGGATGAGAAAGTAAATATTGAGACTGGAGAATGTGTGTGCAGGATTCTGAGGAAATGTTTCAAGAAATCTGACAGAGATGAGTCAGCAAATGATGGATATATAAACAACTTTCCAGTCAGTCGGGTTGTGGGATGATTTACTTAAAGAAATGGTGTTGCAGAATGAGCCAGAAAATGAGAGAGATGTTTCCTGGGGGGGGGGGGTTATGGAGAAAATACAAAAGGCGGATGCAGAGACAATCCTGATGAATTGTGGTGAAATGGAAAAGAAAACATATGCAGAGAAAGTAAAGGAAGGCAAAAGTGGAGTAACAGAAAATAAGGCAGAATGAAATGAAAAATGGAAGTACATGATAAGGATTCCAAGTAAAGAAGACGAAGAAATGGACAGGTATGAAGTGTGGGACAATTTAATATCTCCTTTGTGTATAAGAGTATATGAGGTAAGACCATTTATTCTTATTAACAAACAGACATTTTGTGACATTACATTTAAGACTGTTTTTTCAATGGAAATTTTCCTGGATAATTTGAAAAAAAGAAAAACTATAACTCATGGAATCTTTATGTGATAAAAGCATTTATCAAGGAAACAAAGAAAAATCATGTACAATTTTGAACAAAGGTAGAAAGAGAGTCTTTGAAAGGAGATCTGAAAACTTTATGTAAAGAAGTACTGGATATTGCAAAAGTATATGGCAAAATGGGTTTATGAACTGGTGTCTGGTGTTGTAATATTGTGTTAAAAATATAAAGAGAAAAATATACATATACCAAGCATGATAAATGTGGAGGGGAATATGGGGTGTCTTAAAATACTGGGGACAACCTAAAACATTTTTTTTGTAGAAAAGAAGGGCATTTGATAAGTAACTGTGACAAAAGAAAATATATTTGTGAGGTAGTGGGACAAGATGCAAACAACAGTGAACTGAAATGTTATAAATGTAACAAAATTGGACATTCATGGATGAATTGCTAAAATGAAAATAAGAGTAAGGAAAAAGAAAAAAGAAAGAGAAAAAATGAACAGAGAAGAAATTTTAGAAGTAGTAGAGATAGAAGAAAAAATAGATGAAAAAAAATAATAAAGAGGACATAGAAAAAGGTTCTGAAATAATAATAAAGAGGACATAAAAGCATGTTCTGAAATAAGTGCTAAAAACATAAATTGGGAGGTAGTGAAGGAAAGAAAATATATTGGTAAAAGGGTAAAAGATGGAAGAAGAAAATTTGAAGGGATAGTACAAAAGAAAATAAGAAAGGAAAGGAAATGGATGAAAAAGAATATATACCGTTAATGATTGGAGGATGATATAATGGTTAAGGTGTCTGACTCAGACACAAAGTACTTTGTTTGATTCTCACCTTTGGGAGGAAAATGGCTAGGCTTAGAATAACCTATTAAGAAAGGCAGCCAAGTAATTAGCTATGAACGTAAGAAACCCTGAATCTAAGGAAAATAAAACTTTTAGAGTGCTTTCTATATATGTGAATAATATTAACTATATAGTAAGAAAAATTAGACAAAGAAACTATGGGGAGGAAAGATAATCTGGAATTTGGGACATGAAAGATGCTCTGGAATAGCTGTATTCTGTAGAAATACACTAAAGGTATTAGATGTAACTTTAGCAGAAATGAGAAGAATAACCATTGTAGATTTAAATAGAAAGAATAAGTATATAGAATTATAGTGTTATATACTTATACTAATTGTAAAGAAAATGAAAGCTTATTTCATCAAATGTTAGACTATGTAGTGATAAATATGAGTACCATAATAACAGGAGACTTTAATTTTTATTAAGAGCAAGCATAAAAATAAGGAAAATTATATAAGAGAAATGTTGGGATTTGTAGGATGTGGTAAGTTAAAACTTTGGGACAAACATTTATGGACTTACAAAAGGGGTATGTATAGAACTGAAGCAGATTATTTTATAGTATCAAAAGGTGTAGCTATAGGAGAAGGTGAGGTCATTGAAATAGGATATTCTTATCATTTTGCAATTTGGCTAGAGGTAAAGGAAAACATGAAATGCATAAAAATAGGCAAAGGAATAAAATGAAAAATGATGAAGCATGGAATAAAGAAGGAAAGCGATAAGTAATGCAGTTATGGAAAGATAATATTACTATGAGAACATGTTATAAAAAATGGTCTAAATGGTGGATGATATTTAAGGAAAAATATAAAAAATGTTTTTGCAGTGGCAATATGATGTGAAAAAAGTAACGAAAGAAAAATATAAAATAACATTATAATGATACATTGGAAAATTTAGAACATAATGGTAGAAAGTATTTTGACAAAGAAAAAGAATTGTATGAAAGAAATCAATAAAAAATACAAGAAATGTTATATAAGCAAAGGTATTTTACAAGGAAAAAGAGATGAAGTATAGAGTTACTTAAGCAGATTAGGAAAGGAAGATTGTAGTGTAATGAGAGAAATAAATAATGTACTAAGAGAAGTAGAAAGAACTCAGGAAAAGATTATAAATGGTATAGTACAATATGTACAAGAAATTTTCAAAGAAAAAGGAAAGTAGTGAAAAAACATAGAATATAAAAAGTTAAAAGAAAAAGAGAATAAAGAGTTAGAAAAAGAGATTTCTTTAAGTGAGCTAGATAAAGTATCAGGACAAGTAAAGATAGATTCTGATGCAGGAACAGATGAAATAGGGTATGAAATGTATACAAATTTAAGGGACTGACAAAATATATTTTAAATATTTGAATGAATGGTTAAATGTAGGTGTTATGTATAAAGAATTATATAGTGGAATATTTAAATTCATATGGAGGAAGGAAGATACAAGACAATTAAAAAAACTGGAAGCTGGTAGTATTGAATAATAACAATTATAAGATCTATATGAAAACAATACAAAGAGATTTGAAACTAAAATGAAAAATATTATGAAAGACAGTATATATAGTATAAAGGGGAAGATCTGTCAAGAGCCGTTAATGATAGTTAGAGAAATTGTGGATGATATATAAATAGAAAAGAAGTGAAAATCATGATAGGAGACCTTAATAAGGCATTTGACACAACTGGACATGAAAGCTTAAGGACAATCATGAAAGAATATAAGTGAGAAAGTTAGGAAATTATGTGTGTCAGCATATGATAATAATAAAGTAAAGATATTTATAAATGTCTGGTTAAGCCAAGAGATACATGTGAAGAGTGACGTAAGATAGGGATTTCCAATTAGCTGTATATTCTTTGCATTATTTATGAATGTATGTGAAATAAATTATAAATGAAGGAGGCAGGGAATATAACACCTGAAGGATTAAGAATTCCAGTTCTGTTAACATATGCAGATGACATTATAATAATTGCAAAAAAAAATAAAATTTAGATAAAAGAAGTAATTATTCACACAAATGACTGTCTAGATGTGATAGAGATGACTTTAATTAAAGAGAAAAGTAAGTTTTAGATGATGTAGTAAAGATAGGGGATACATATTTTACAATGAATGAAATTTCTGTGTTAGGTGTAAAATTTTGGAATAAAGATCTAAGTAGAATTCAGTGGGAAAAACAATAGAAAAAATAAAACAATCCTGTCATTTCTGGAGAACATATAAATTATCATTCAGAAAAAAGGCTTATTTGATAAATTCAGTTGTTGTGTCTTTCGGCTTTTCCCGGTTAGGGGTCGCCACAGCGGAACTCCGGTCCGCTAATGATTGACAGTAGATTTTTATATGTAGAGTTGCCGGCCCTGACGCACAACCTTCAACGAAGGAATGCCCATTCACGCATGTCTCCACACAGAAGACGCTCTAGTTGAGAATCGAACAGGACAATGTCTTACTGTGAGGCAACAACGTTACCGCAGCACCATCACCACAGTCCTTATTTGATAAATTCAGTACTGATGGAAAAATAGTATACTTAGCAAGTGTATTTATATTGCCAACAGTATTTGAAAAGGAATTATTGCGGGTATCTTTTTTTCATTTATATGAGGTTCTAGATTAAACCCAGAAAAAAAGAGGAAGTTTGTATGTAAATAAAGAATGTGGTTTAGGTTTAATAAATCCAGTGGTATATGCTGCTTCATTAAATCTGATGAAAAACATTATAGATTAGTAGGAAAATTGTATAAATATAAGTATGTTAAATTTGGGGGGTATAGAAAAAAAGAGTAAAAGAGAAAAACAGTGCATAAATGAAAAATTAAAATATTACCAAGAAAAATATTTTCATAGAAAATAGAAATTGATGATATAGAAAAAGATAAAAAGTATGGTATAAGAGTGTAAGGATAAAACATTACTATGTAAAACCCTGGGAAATCTAACAGATGAAAAAATGAAAGCTATAAAAATAAAAAGTAAATGGTGCAATCAGAAAGCAGAATGTCAAGATTTTATTTGGAGACTGGTAATAGTTAAATTGCCAGTAAAATAAAGTTTGCCATATAAAGAGATATAAAGAAAAGTGATAGAATATGTTTACATTGTTAAGAAGAAAAACTATGAAATGTGTTTTTGAAATGTAAAAGAATAAAAAAAGTGTCAAGATTTTTTAAAGATATAAAAGAATTGGATAAAATAAACATGCATCTGGTTAAATATGGATAGTATAAGAATACAATAAAGAATATGTTAAAAAAACAGATAAAATTATTTTATTTTATATGGGTCACATGTAATGAAAGAATAAATTAAATTATGTTTAATGGTAATTGGATTTTAGCAACAATATTAAGTAAATTCAGATGGTAGTTATGGAAGAAGGAGTGGGTGTCTAATAGGGTGAAAATTTAGTATGAATATGTGTAAACAGATTTGTATAGCTATACATTTGTACATTTCAAATATTTGTAAATATGTAAATATTTTGTAAACAAGAGTTCTTTTGTATATAAAGAAAAGATCCCTAATCTTTTAGATAGGTGCTGTGGGATCTTTTACATCCACCTGAGCTACCACCAACCAGGGTTGCCAGACGTCCCAATTTGGGCGGGACTGTCCCGAGATCAGCAGCCTGATCCCGAGTCCCGCCCTGCCGGTTTAAATCCCGTCCAGCCTCCGCTTTGTTTGTTTTTTTGTTTTTTTTTTATTGGCCCGTATACCTGGCATGCGGGCCAATCAAAAATTGCTAAACACGGAGCTTCTTGTGTTCCACATTAAACATGAGAAGCTCCGTGTTTAGCGATTTTTGATTGGCCCATATGCCAGTATACGGGCTAATCAGAAATCGCTAAACACAGAGCTACTTGTGTTGAATGCGGAACTGCAATGCATTAAACACGAGAATCTCCATGTTTAGTGCAGAGCTACTGTTCTTTAATGTGGAACTGTCTTTTTTTTTTTTTTTTTTGGTCTTCACTTGCCGTGAGAGACCCTCTTTTTTTTTTTTTGTCCCTACCTGGGGGGCTGGAAATCTGGCAACCCTGCCACCAACTGAAGCAGATGGGGCCTCAGTTTAACATCTCATCTAAATGGGATCTCTCCTGTTTGGTATCTACTTCTCTGAAGTACAGGCTAACACAGAAGGCCTCTGGCTAACAAAGTTTGCAGATGACTGCAAACTAGGAGCCATAGTCGAGTCCCCAAATGATGTGGACATCATACAGATGGGCCTCACTGAGACAGATGCCTGGTGTCAGAAGCTCAGTACCAAAAAGTGCATTGTCATCCCCTTTGGTAAAAACTCTGTACCCATGAACTACCACATAAACAGCAGTCTTCACATACAACAAAACATAAAGAAAACCCACCAAAAGCTAGGTATGCTATATGGGAGCAATCATTTTCTCTCCAACTCCTCTAGGCATACCCTGGCAATCACCTACCTCCTACCTTCCCTTCTATATGGAGCCCCTCTTCTAACCAATTTGCCTGCTACCAACACCTCTAAGCTCGAAGCCTGCTATAATAAGATCTCTAAATTTGCCACCAAATCCAAAACATCAACTCACCACTGCCTCAGCCTACAATCTCTGAACTGGTTAGAACTCCCTAACCACCTAGACTATTTGCAACTAACCACCGCTCATAAACTAATATTCTCCCCTGATATATGCCCAGCCTTAAAGAACATCCTTCCTCCATACATCCCAAATAGATCACTAAGATCTGAACACCAAAACCTAATCTCCATTCACAAACCCAAACGTCCCGCTGGCCAGCTTCTACTCTCCTTCTCTCTAGGTAAAAAATGGAACTCTCTGCCTCCTTCTCTTAGGACCATACCCAACACTGAATCCTTCAAGACCCAACTTTTCCTACACCTATCTTCCAAATGGAAATGCTCCTGCTTTCACCCCTAGGGATTCCCCACTAAGCTCTCCTTACCCCCACTCCACTGCTCCAAAGAACCAGAACTAGCAGACTTTATTTGACTCCAAGCATGTAAATATTGTAATCATCAGGGGAAAAAAAATGTTTTTCGTTGTTAAACTGTCTCATAATGTATATAACACTTTGCAATTCTTGAATATATGAATCCTACTCTTGTATTTCACTTTGTAACCTTTGATTGTATTTTGCAACCTTTATTGTATTGTATTGCTCATGGAGCTTTTCTCCCGGGGCCTCCACTGAAAATGGGCACTTCTTGGCCCAGTGGACTTCCCCGGTAATCAAACTGATAATAAATAAATAAATACTTAACGCCAAATGTGTGATAAGAGACCTTGGAACCCAGGTGGACAGTAGTTTCTCCTTTGATAATCATATTGCCACAGTAGTCAGGAAATCCTTCTATATGGCACACCTCATCACAAAAGGGTTCTCATCCAGGAAACAAAGAGGTCATTGTTCCCCTCTACTCAGCACTCATTAGACCCATTATAGAGCAGGGGCGGCTCGTGCCATAGGACTGCCGAACTGCAGCCCTCCCACCTACAAAACAAAATAAAACAAACAGAGAAACACAAAATTAATTCCCGGACATGTACGCATGCGTACATGCTCTCAGACTGCTTTCTTAGCAGTCTAGATAAGGGGAAAGGCAAGATGCCCAGAAGTCTATGCGGCGATGACATCACGACATAGAGGCACTCCGGACTGCAGCAGTCGCAGGCAGGACCAATCGTGGATTTGGACTGCAGGGAATTCTTTGGGATGGACCAATCACGCAAGGAATACAGGTAAGGGGCTGTTCGGATATCGGCGGTGGCAACTGAGCAGTAATGGCGAGCAGTAATGGAAGCAGAAAGCAGTTATTTAGCTCGTCGGCAGCAACCAAAGCAGTTATTTAGCTCGTTGGTGGGCTGGGGCTGTTCAGCAACAAGGTAAGGTGTGTGTGTGTGTGTGTGTGTGTGTGTGTGTGTGTGTGTGTATGGTCGGAAGGTCGCTGGCTGCAGGAGGTGTGTGTGTGTGTGTGTGTGTGTGACCACATGCATGCATGCTGTGTGACTGAGGGAGCCATGGCTCCTCAGTTTGTTTCATTAAAACCCCTTGTTTCACATAGGCAAAAGTCTGTTAGGTGTTCAGTTTTGGAAAGTAGATCCCCCCAGCACTTACAGTGGGGGCCCTGTCATGTGATACTTAGGGTCTGTCCATTACCCATTTAGACTTATTTCTTTCTTTCTTGTGTCTGTGGGAATGAATGTTGGAAGATGGAATCCTGGGAGCCATCATGTTGCAGCTACACATCTTGTGTTTAAGCCATAGCCAGTAGTTTCTTCCTTCCAGCTGAAACTTGACTTGTAATTAAATAAATGTCTGGAGTATGTACATCTATTTTCCCTACCGTGAACATTTTTTTGCAACTACCTGAACTTTTTCTCTTCATGCTTTTCACCCTCCTGTTTCCTGCTGTCATGCAGTGCAAAAAAAGCCACAAATACCATCAGTATCAAGGAGAGCTGGTCACTGACCTAAGAATCCTCCACCAAGCTTTATGTTCATAATCTTGTCACACATCTATTTTTCCAGTTTTTTAACATTTTTAAGGCCACTACTCATTGGAGACCGTAGAGCAAAAGCTTTGGAATAGAAGTAGTTGCTTGCCAGTTTTAACAAATAAGCTTCCATGTAGAAAGGTGACAGTTGCCTACACGTTCTGAGCTCAGGCCATTGAGTTATGTAGCTCTTACATCTTCAGCCTGCATTTACAAACTGGTTCTGTATGTATGTGAGCAGCCACCCATGTACCTCTGAGTCATAACAGTGTCCAAAGTACAGGAACAGTGGTTTGTTTGCAGGTCATCTCAACTGATTTTAGTCTTTCTGGATGATTTATGTGTACTGTTTATAATGAACACCTTTCGGCACTGACATGTTGAGGATTTATATATGCTTTAATAATAATCACCTTCCATGTCCGACATGACTTGTTCTGAAAACCTAGTTCCAGAATGGGCAACTGCAAGTAATAAATACTTAATTGGTTTCTGGGTAGCCATTTCACTAAGATGAGATAAGAAAACTCTTATTGAATCCTGTTCCGTAACTTTCTTGCTCCTTGTATCATCTTCTCCATGGCAGGATCATAAATGGAGGTCAGACTGAGTAAGTGCTAGAAGATGATCATAACATACCTTCCAGGAAAGT
This sequence comes from Protopterus annectens, assembly GCF_019279795.1. Lineage (NCBI taxonomy): Eukaryota > Metazoa > Chordata > Ceratodontiformes > Protopteridae > Protopterus > Protopterus annectens. The sequence continues at coordinate 565,810,160 of NC_056741.1, read as the reverse complement.
TTGCTAAAATTCATATAAATCCAGAAGGTAAAGGGGAGGTACTGAATGCACAGAATGGCAACAGCCTAATTACTACTGCATTGTCTATAAGGCAGAAGCTTTCAGCTTTGCATGCAAAACACTGAAATCTGAAAAAAAGAGGGAACTGGTTTTAATATATGGATGGGTGGGGGAGAGTTGTATAGTTGTCCAGGATGAATTGTTATATTAAACAAAACTAGAACTGTAAGATAGAAGGTGTGCAGATATGCTCTGACAATTTAGGAAGGATGAAGACGAACTGTAGAGGGTCACCGAAAAGAAGGCTGGATAATGCAAGACTTTCTTATGAAGCATATAGGATATGAGCTCACCAGGGTAGATTGTGTTACATTTCTTACAAAAGAGATAAAAGACAGTAAATTATTTTAGTCATGAGAAGTGCTTTGGGCTATATGCTGCAGAGATCTGGAGTGTGGGAGACAGTATCTGGAGTAAAGGTATTTCACTGGAGACTAAGAATGTGGTGATGTAAGCATCAGAGTAACAATGGGAATTACAGAGAGAAGGACAAGCTGCAAGAGGAAAGGTATGGTGAAAAGATGGCTCCTAATGGGAAATTCAGGGCCAAGCACAACAATCTCTGATTAAATAAAACAAAAAATAAAACTAAAACTTCACATGTAACAATAAGTTCTAATACTCACTCTAGCATATTATGCAACTGTGATTTTCTTATGGAGAGTCATCAGTTAAGGTACTGGGTTCTGAATGTAATTTCTTAATTTTGTTTGTTTTTTTTTTTTTTGTTGTTTGTCTTTTTTGAAGTTTTTGAAGTAATATGTGCTAGTTTGCTACACAGATCTGAGTGTATACTCATTAGAGAATGTACTAGCTGTGTAACATATGTGTGTCTGCCAAACATTTGGGCTAAGAAATAACAGTTGTGAACTATTGCTATAAGGAAATCTTGCACTTTGTACTGGTCCTTGTTGTGAACGTCTGTGGCCAGCTTGTTGTATGTTGCATGAGATGTTAGGAGACTTCTGTGGATATTCAAGTTGCCTGTGTGTTTCTGTTCTGAGTGGATGGTTCTCAGTAGTTCAGAAAGGAATACTTGGTGGTTAGTCAGTAGGGTTTGTGTGTGTGTGTGTGTGTGTGTGTGTGTGTGTGTGTGTGTGTGTGTGTGTGTGTGTGTGTGTGTGTGTGTGTGTGTGTGTGTAATGCCCCAGAGAACAGATGGTGGTGGGTGGAGATACTCCGGCTTGAACCCTATACCTTGTATGCAGGTGTTAAGGACCTGAATTCCCTACCCTCCACCATTTGTAAAAAAAAAAAAAATTGCAGATTTTTGCCTCATATTTGATCTGATCTGTACCTCATAATATCTGTGGTTTCTAAATAGTGTAATGCTTGATAGTTGATGGTGCACTGGTAGCATTGTTGCTTTACAGCTGCAGGTTTTTGGGTTTGATTCTTGGCTTGGGTGCCTTCTGTGTGGGGTCTGCATCTTCTCTCTGTGTTTGTGTGGGTTTGCTTTTGTGTCCTCCCATGTTATAAAGACATGTCTGCATTATTTCTTCCTGGGCCTCTGCTGAAAATTGTTTTTTTATTCCAAGTCAGATTGTCCTGATTAACAAATGTTAAATAAAATTGACAGACATTTGAATTTCAGACTTCAGGTTTCTGAATGTTTAATTCCTTGCATATTTGATGGTGCAGTGGTAGCATTGTTGCTTCACAGCTATAGGTTTTCTGGTTTGATTCTTGGCTGGGGTGCCTTCTGTGTGGAGTCTGCATTTCATCCCTGTGTTTGTGTGGATTTGCTCTGGTGTCCTGTCATTTTACAAAGACATATGTCTGCAGTATTACTCCCTGGGCCTCTGTTGAAAATTGTTTTTATTCCGTCAGAAGTAAAATTGACAGGCATTTGAATTTCAGACTTCATATTCTTCAGAAATAGCAATTTTCTAAGTTTATAAGATGAATATTTGAAATGTGTCCTTATTTTTTGGACTGTATTACCCCATTATTGGCTTTGTCCAGGTTTTTTTTGTGCTAAGGTTGACAACTATGGCAAGAACTGAATTCACTGAATATGTCTGAGGGCTGTATTCCCTCATTACTGGGTTTGTCCAGGTGTTTTGTGTGAACTGAATTCATTAAATGATAGCCAATTAAGTTTCAGTCTTCCTCTCTTTCACAATGCAGCTGATTTGGTGTAGGGGTATGTTGCTCTGACTGTTTTGCACAGGGACCTTGGCAGTAAAATGTATGGTGTTAACACAGCATTTTTCTTTCACAAAGCAGGTGATTTGGCATAGTTGTATGTTGCTCTGACACAGCATTTTATTCTAGCAACTTTCCAAGATTATACAAGCAATGTTTAACATGTCCCTCGTTTTTGGCCTTTTGACCCTCCCCTCCAATAAATTTGGCTTTTTCCATATTTCTTGTGCTGCGAAGTTGAGATGCAGTTGAGTATTGAGTAGATTTTACAAAGAGCTGAGAGCTGCAGGTGAAGAGAAGTTTAGTGCTGCTTATGATAAGTCAGCAATACCACTATACCAAATTGTGTACTTGCTTTTGATGCAGAAGGTTGTTGGTTCTACTCCCACAAGGGGTGAATGCTGCCGTACTGAAAAAGTTAAGATACTAACTATGAGCCTGTTATCAGTTTGCCATCCATTTCCTATTGCAATATCACTAGCTTATCATTTTTAATGTAATGTACGCAATTTATTCCTCAGGGGCATCAGACACTTTATTTTTCGATGAAACCATGAAATATAAAGGTGTTTGCTAGCAGCAACCTCTTCATTAGTTACAGATTTATTTAATGTGGAATTATTTAGATGGCTTTTTTACTTCTTCAGCGATTGTGCATATTTACTGATAATGGTGGACTGTAGAATTGTGCATATTTACTGATAATGGTGGACTGTAGAAGTTTGAGTATACTTTTATGATGGAAATGTTCTGAATTGGGCAGTTTTGTCATTATTGGTGCATGCGTTTTGTTTCATTGTTTACTGGAAAAATGTTCAAAACAGTAGGAAGGTGTATCAAAGAGCACATGTATGTTTCATATGCAAGGGGCCTATGATTTGAAAACAGCCCAGAATTAATCTTTATCTGCCACTGGTAAAATGTATTTTCTTTGAATGTGGTTTCAATGCTGTTTCAATGAATGTAAGTTTCAAGGGCAGAGAAGTTTTACTGCTAAGTTTGTTTAGCAGATGTCTTACTGTTTGTGCTGTAAAATGCAAAATAAAACTTTCAAATGAAGTCCAAATCATCATAGAGGTAAATCAGTATGCACATTAGTGTTTATGGTAAATGGAGTGAGATAGCTAAGTAATGGATCATTGGAATGGCTGCAGGGGGAGGCTCCATTTGACCATGATTTTGACGGGGAAGGGCAGCAAACTTAGACAGCCCCAGCTGAACTATACCTCCCAACTGTCCAGATTTTCAAAGAATGAATAGATGTTTGCTTATTTTTGGTTTGTTCCTCATAAAAATTGTGGCTTTCTGGCAAATCATTTAGGGATTAAGTCACTAAATAATGACACACTGAGTTTCAGACTTCATAACCTTCAGAAAAATGCATACTAAAGTAAGACCTGTTGTTCTATCAACTGTCTAAGTTTATACAAGAGCAATTTTTAGTACTGTTTATATGTTCCCCCAATATATTTGGCCTTGTCCAGATTTATTGCATTAACAGGTTGAGAGGTACATACAAATAAAATGCTTTATAGAATTAGGCATAGCCAAACCTCTCAGCTGTCTGTCTCTGATTTTGGCTCAAATAATAATCCCTCCGCAAAATAGCAATTTCGGAAGAAAACATGGAGGATTTACAATTTAGAAATAACTGTAATAATTAGAGTTATAGATTACTTTTATTTCAGAAATGTATGTAGATTATTTTATTTTGTCAGCTGCTCAAGTTAGCAGTACTAATATTAAAGTGTCCCTTCTTTGACAGGTTCCCAGCTGTATTGTGTGGCTATTTTATATTTTTACATCACATTTTTGGTCCATTTTTTATAAAATTGTTGTTTTTTTGGCAAATTAGTGACAAATCATTAAAGACTGAAGTTAGAAAATAATGACAGACATTTGAGTTTCAGGTTTCATACCATTCAGAAAAGTCATACTAATGCAAGACCTATTCTATTATCTTTCTAAGTTTATAAGAGCAATATTTAAAAAAATTTCCTTATTTTGTGCTTTTGTCCCACTTCTTTGTATGGCTTTGTCCAGATTTCTTACTCTGAGGTTGAGAGGTATGGCAAATGTGTCAGGGTCATCACAGTCAGCCAGAGACATTTCAAATTGTGACATACTTGTTGCACCCCACTTCCCCATGTAGTGACTCTGGATGTGTTGAAGCAAGGCAAGGAGTAGTTATGCAGTGTAAATGTGCAGAGTATCCACCCATCCAAGGTAGACACAAGTACTAGAGTGGCTTTTCATATGTCCTTGATTTTTGCAGATTGGTCTGGTTTCTGTCATTTTTTTTGTACTGTGGATTTATGCTTATTACTCAGAGTGCCTGTTGCTTTGTGTTTAAGTAGCAATACTTTAATGACCATCAGGTAAGCTTGGTTGAGATTGTAAGATGCAAGTAAGCTTTAATAAGCATACTGTTAAAGAATTGCCAACATTGAAAGCCTTTCTGTTGTTGCTATGTATAGAATACTTAACTAGATAATGTATAAGCCTTGGGTATTGAAATGCATATGACAGTATTTGTAATAAAGGACAGGATTACATTATTTTAAGATGCTCATTACACTTGGAGACTTCCAGTCATCTCTGCAGGCTTTACCCGTAAACTAAACAGAATGCCACTTGTGTGGTCCATAACCTGTACAGTAATCCTTTTAAGCAATGTATCTTGAGCTTATTTCTTGTTTGCTTTTCATTTTTTACTTTGATCATGTTTTCCCCATGAAACAAGTAGATAGTTGTCAGGCAGCAGGTCTTTTCTTGGATAAGGAACATGTTTACAAGTGGGGGCATCAGAGATTTCTACTTTCAGCATGTTACTTGGTACTTTAATAAAGCTGAATATAAATTATAATTAGAACTGCAGTGCAATAAGTGGTTTGAGTTGAGTGCTGCTCGTTTTTCTTGTACTTGATTTTGACTGGCATTCCATTAATGTATTTAAAAAAGTAATTTATTTTTTCATGCCTCACAACCTTTTTGTTTCCATCTAGATATTAAGTAAGCTGTCATGCAGCCAATGCATTGAAATATTTTTATTCTTCTACACTTCATTTTGTCTTGATTGGACTCATAATGACGGTTTGGCACCCACGGCAGTGTATTTAGTTAGTTTTTGTGGTTTTGAGCATAGCTCCTCCCCTTTCTAGTTGGCCACACCCCTTGCCATTGACCCCACCCATTCAGCTGTCTCCTGCAGCCCCCCTTTGTTTTGAAGTCACCAGCCGCCACTGTTATAGAGTACCATGCCCTTTTTGGAATGTACCTCACAGGACATCCGCAGCAGCTGGAAAGGACATAGAAGTACCTCAGAAAGAGGATTAATGGCCTCAAACAGATGCCCTACACTGACCGTCTCAAAAAACTCCAGCTTTACTCTATAGCATATAACCTACTCTGATGAGACCTCTGCCTAACATATAAAGCTGTGTTAAACCCAGAGCTGTTGGAAATGCTACACCTAATGAAATCCTAATCCCTCCGAGCTACATGCTCTAGGGACCTAAACCTTGTCACCACAATAAACAGGACATGCTGGAGGGATAGATTCCTGTCCCAGAGACTTCCTATACTCTGGAACAAGCTACCCATCTATGTCAAGCAAAGTTCCTCATTAGCACTTTTCAAGAAAACCTTGATGAGTGGATGGGAAATAGGAAATACACCCCAGGGATCACTTCTGTGCGCTTGACAGCGACAAAAGAAATTAACTTTCTTGGGTGGCATAAGTCAGGGAACCTTGTTGGCTAGGCTTACTTAGGCCCTTGGTCCGATAGCCTAGTACCTACCTATGAACTTATAAAGGATAGCACACTCATGAGTACTGCACTCTCCTTACTCTACACTATAGTGGTAGCAATCAATCTACCTATTGTAAGGACAGAACCAACAGCCTTCTGTACGAAAGGCAAACATGCAAGCTGTTACACCACTGACACTGATGAGAAATTGCTGGTTGCATCTGCTTTTATAGTACTATTAATATTCATATACTTCAGGGACTAATTTATATTTATGTAATACTTTGTATGTGGTGTTAAGGGAAGGAATGCAGAAGGTCAGATGTTAGTGGATTTTGCAAAAAGGATGGACAGGGCTGTGGTGAATACGTATTTTAACAAGAGGGAGGAACATAGGGTTACATACAAGAGTGGAGGGAGATGCACACAGGTGGATTATATCCTATGCAGGAGGGCCAATTTGAAGGAGATTGGAGACTATAAAGTGGTGACGGGGGAAAGTGTAGTTATGCAGCATAGAATGGTGGTCTGTAAAATCACATTGATGATCAAGAAGAGGAGGAGTGTGAGGGCAACACCAAGGATCAAATGGTGGAAACGGAAAAAGGGTGATTGTGAGGTGGAGTTCAGAGTAGAGTTAAGATGGGCACTGGGTGGCAGTGAAGAGTTACCGAACAGCTGGATAACTACAGCAGAGCTAGTAAGAGAGACTGCTAGAAAGGTGCTTGGTGTGACATCTGGACAGAGGAAGGAGGACAAGGAGACCTGGTGGTGGAATGAGGAAATACAGGAGAGTATAGAGAGAAAGAGGTTGGCGAAGAAGACGTGGGATTGTCAGAGAGATGAAGAAAGTAGACAGGAGTATAAGGAGATGAGGTGCATGGCAAAGAGAGAGGTGGCAAAGGCTAAGGATAAGGTGTATGGAGAGTTGTATAAAAGGATGGACACTAAGGAGGGAGAAAAGGACCTGTACCGATTGGCTAGACAGAGGGACCATGCTAGGAAAGATGTGCAGCAGGTAAGGGTGATAAAGGATAATGAGGGAAACGTACTCACAAGCAAGGAGTGTGTTGAACAGATGGAAAGAGTACTTTGAGGGGCTGATGAATGAAGAGAATGAGAGAGAGAGAGAAGGTTGGATGATGTGGGGATAGTGAATCAGGAAGTACAATGGATTAGCAAGGAGGAAGTAAGGATAGCTATGAAGAATGGAAAGGCTGTTGGTCCAGATGACATACCTGTGGAAGCTTAGAGGTGTTTAGGAGAAATGGCAGTGGAATTTTTAACCAGATTATTTAATGAAATCTTGGAAAGTGAGAGGATGCCTGAGGAGTGGAGAAAAAGTGTTTTGGTACCGATTTTTAAGAATAAGGGTGATGTGCAGAGCTGTAGTAACTACAGAGGGATAAAATTGATCATTCACAGCATGTAATTATGGGAAAGAGTAGTAGAAGGTAGGTTAAGAAAGGAGGTGATAATTAGTGATCAGCAGTATGGTTCCATGCCAGGAAACAGCACTACAGATGCAATATTTGCTCTGAGAGTGTTGATGGAGAAGTACAGAGAAGGTCAGAAGGAGTTGCATTGTGTCCTTGTGGACTTAGAGAAAGCATATGACAGGGTGCCTAGAGAGGAGTTGTGGCATTGTATGAGGAAGTCGGGAGTGGCAGAGAAGTATGTAAGAGTGGTAGAGGATATGTACAAGGGTATTGCAACAGCGGTGAGATCTGTAGTGGGAGTGACAGATGCATTTAAGGTGGAGGTGGGATTACATCAAGGATCAGCTCTGAGCCCTTTCTTATTTGCAGTGGTGATGGACAGGTTGACAGACAAGATCAGGCAGGAATCCCTGTGGACTATGATGTTTGCAGATGACATTGTGATATGTAGTGAGAGTAGGGAACAGGTCGAGGAAACCCTGGAGAGGTAGAGATATGTTCTAGAGAGGAGAGGAATGAAGGTCAGTAGGACTAAGACAGAATATATGTTTGTGAATGAGAGGGAGGATAGAGGAATGGTGAGGATGCAGGGAGTAGAGTTGGTGAAGGTGGAAGAGTTTAAATACTTGGGATCAACAGTTCACAGTAATGGCGAGTGTGAAAGAGAGGTGGTGAAGAGAGTACAGGCAGGGTGGAGTGGGTGGAAAAGAGTGCATACAAAACATAATTACTGGACAACCACAGTGAAGTCTTCATACACATACAAAATGTATTTGATAAAAGGACAAGCGCTTTCGCAATTTACTTCTTCTGATCCTGTATAACTAAATAAAACCATCACATTTTTAAAATACATCATAACCAGTAAAAACACATAAAAAGGCGCCAAAATAACATAATCTCATCAGAGACACAGGATCTCATTGCTTTTTATATGTCTTAAATCTCCGCCCCTTTAAAACAGGCTTAATGCTTAACTGGTTATTAAGTCCTGGATATACATGCGCTTGCTTCTCAATATCCATTTTAATTCTAATTATTCTAAATAATTGTTGTGACCACATCCCCTCTCATTTAAACTTAATTTTTGTAACACCCTAAAGAAAAAATAGTGGTCAGGAGAATCTAACTGATGTTTAGCTAGGGCATTTTTAATGTCGCCCTTCCTCATATCTGATATGTGTTTAAACACCCCGTCTCTTAATCTCTGCATAGTCTTGCCCACATAGAAACATGGGCATAATGCACACGTGGCTAAATATACCACATGTGCTGTAGTGCAGTCTGCACAAAACCTAGGTGTAAACACAAAATCCAAGACAGGATGTTTAAAAATCTGTTCTTTAGTTATAACTTTGCATATCCCACAATGTCTGCATGAAAAGGTCCCTACCCTCTGACTTAATACTTCTTGACATCTTTTCTGTCTACGTGACAACTGTTTAAGGTTCTTACTATTCCTATATACAATGGAGGGAGTATCACCAACTATACACTTGGTTTTACTATCCAGGGACAAAATAGACCAATTTTTGTGGATGACATCTCTTACCAAGTTATTGTTACTCGAGATATTTGTAACAAATGAGGTATGCTGTTTCCTTCTATGTCCCCTCTCAGCATGCAAAACTTCCCTTTGTCCGAATTTTATTACACCCACCTGACTAGATTCGATAGGCATGACGTCTATCACTTCTAGATTTTGTTCTCTATTAATAGATTGACTCTGTATGATCCCTTCCCTGATTTTCTTGACATCTCTGACATTATAACCTCTATCCACAAACATTTGTTCTAAAGTATCAAATTCCATTAGTATATTTTGTGCACTATTGCAAATCCTGGAGATCCTTTTAAACTGACTTTTTACTATACTGGGGAATACGTGTCCAGGATGCATACTGTCTCTACTTAGCAAGCTATTATGCCAGCATGGCTTTCTATATAATGTAGTAACGATCCCTTGTTCTGGATCTTTCTTTAGAGATACATCCAGAAAGTCTACCTTTGTAAATGAATATGTAACAGTGAATCGAAGAAGGTCAGTGGCTGTTTCTAGATATTCAGCATATGCAAGAAGGGAGGAATGGCTACCTTCCCAAATAATAAGCACATCATCCTCAAAACGTCTATATAACTTAATACATTTATAGAAGGGGTTACCATGTAAATTTTCATTCTCCCAAAAATGCATAACAAGCTTAGCGTAAGAATTTGCACAGGGGGTGCCCATGGCAACCCCCCATTTTTGTAGATATAATTGTTCTTCAAACATAAACACATTTTTGTTAAGAATCAAATATAGTAACGTGCAAATTAAATGCACATCACAACTAAGTGGACCCTGAATATTTGTTAGAAACTGTCTAACTATCTCCATCCCATATTCATTGGGTATACAAGTAAATAGATTCTTCACATCCACTGTAACCAGAAGACAATCAGCAATATTTAATTGTTGGACAAAATCATCCAAGTTTTTTAGAAAACTCATCGTATCTCTCAATATTGTATTTACAGAAGAGACAATCGGGTTTGGTTTACAGTGTGGGTTCTGTCAGTGAGCCAGTTGGCAACCCATCTTGTGACATAGGGATTTATACTTAGTTTAGTGAGTTTAGCTATAATTCCAGAATGGGGGATGATGTTGAAAGCCTTGGCGAGGTAAAGATAGGCTGTGTGAACCACCTTACCCTCGTCTACGTCTTTGATGACTGCCTCAAAGAAGTTGATCAGGTTCAGAAGGCATGATCTGCCTTTCACAAACCTGAACTGGGTGGGGTCCAGAGTTTGAAGGTTACCAATGTCTTTGTTTATGAGTTCCATGATGATACTTTCCATGGCCTTGCATACCAGGCTCGTCAGGCTAATAGGGCGATAGTTCCCAGGATCAGTGGTGGCTCCCTGTTTGTGGAGTGGGATAACTGTTGCTGTGCACCATTCAGTGGGCACAAAGCCTGACATGAGACTATGACTGAACATGGTGCTTAGGTGGTGAGCCAGTTCATTCTGAAGTTCATGTAAAACTCAGCCTGGGATGTTGTCCGGTCCCATGGATGCTGTGTTTTTGGTTTTAGAGAGTGCAGCTTTTACTTGCATAGATGTGATTACAGGGACTCTGCCTTCTTCCTGTATAGATATGGGACCTTTAGGGGGTGAGATTGGGGTAAAGTTAGCACTGAACCTATCTGCCAGGATGTTGGCAATATCAGTTGGTTCTGTAATTTCCATGCCGTTGTGCTGTAACTCAGACCAGATATGGGTGTTGCCATTGAGATACTTGACACAGCTATAGAATGCTTTGTGGTTGCCCTTAGAATCAATGGCGATTTGGTTTTCGTAGCTAGCTTTGGAGGATGTTATAAGGGATCTCAGCTTCTTACTGAGGCTGACCAGGGAGCTCCTCCACTCATGGGATTTTACTCTCTTTTGCAACAGTTTCTTCCTTCTGTTGTAGAGTTTGTTTATGGCAGGGGGCTACGAGATTGGCTTCCTTTTTTGGAGGATAGCGTCTTGGTTCTGTTTGGGATAGCACGATCCATGCACTCGTGTAAGTTTCTGTGTTTGCCCATACTTTACTTGGATAGAAGGAAGTTTCTCTGTTTACTGTGAGAGAGGGAGCTTTCAGCAGCCTATCTGTCCCTGGAGGAGTGGTTTCAGCCCAGAAATTAGTAGTTTATTGGCCATTTTGGGCTAATTTCTATTTCTTTCATTTCCCTGCTATAAAACCCACATTTGCAAGGTTTTTGTGCTAATATACAGCTCAGCAAGCTCCTGCCTGTTGCCCTGCAGAGTTCTACAGAAAAAGAGACAAAAGAGAGACTTTGGAGTGATTAAGTATCATTTTTGCCTTTAGCTAATTCCGCATAAAACGCTGATTGTCTAGAGTTTCTGTGATTTAAAAAGCTTGTTTCCGCTACATATTGTACTTATTTTACTGCCTGCATTTTAACAAAGTCATTTTTTGTGTTTAAATTACCTGTTTAACTGTTGTAGGCTACACACTCAAGTGTGATAGCCATTCCTGTGCATTTAAAGTGTTTTTTTGATTGTATCTGCTTTATTTTCTGAAAAAAAAAACAAAAAACAAAAAAAAAATACTTGTTTTCCCCCCTTTCTAAGCTGGTTCAGTGCAGTTTTTAGGTCAGTGCTGAATTCAGGGCCATTACAAGTTTCTGTGTTTGCCCATACCTTATTTGGATAGAAGGAAGTTTCTCTGTTCACTGTGAGAGAGCGAGCTTTGAGCAGCCTATCTGTCCCTGGAGTGGTTTCAGCCCAGAAATTAGTAGTTTATTGGCCATTTTGGGCTAATTTCTATTTCTTTCATTTCCCTGCTATAAAACCCGCATTTGCAAGGTTTTGCGTGCCAGGCAGTGCCAGTTAGCTAGGGTATATGTATTCCCAGCTCCACAAAGTGTACTCTTCAATTTTTCCCTTGGAAGTAGACAAACTTTCAACTTAAGCATTCAAATCATTCACTTCTCATCTCGGCACTTGCTCAAAACTCATAGCAAGCACTAATAAAACTTAGCACTAGACCCCCCCTATACTGTAGAGAAGGACAAAGCTCTCTATTCGACCATACCAGCCAATCAGTAAAACAGTTCACTATACCTATCCAGGCATGTCCAAAGGGCAGTTTCAGGTGTACTCTCCAGTCCAACTGGTGAATCTGGGCATTTTGAGGCAATGTTACAATTGCCTCATGCACACAGACAACCCTCTCCTCCTTCCACCAAACACTAATACATGCAAGAGATGCAATTATACAGCCAAACTGGAGGCTAAGCTCTCTCAACCCAAGACTGGACCAGGCAGTCAAGAGGAGAAGGGAATTACTTGCATCACACCACCAGTCTCACACAGACCTGTGAAACCAGCACTGGCAAAAAACACACATAAATGCACAAAAACATACTCAGAGGCTCTAAATAAAAATCTGCAAAAGCAACAGAGACCTCCAAAGCAGACATCCAAGCAACCTCCACTCCCCAACACAAACCATGAAACACATACTTCACAAAACCAGTGTGCCACACAATCACAGCCCTTAAAGCAAAATAACATACCCAACACACTAGTAATAGGTGACTGTATAGTCAGGCACACTGACATCCCACTCACTAGGCTGAACAAGGAGAAGGTTACTGTTAGTTGCCTATTGGATGCCAGGATCCGCCACATAACACAAGCACTCAGGTCACTCCAGAACAAGTACAAATATGACTCTGTCATTGTCCATGTTGGTGTGAATGACCTGAGCCATACCTCCCTGGACTACATGAAAAGAGACATGGAGGAGCTCTCTGATCACATAGCCCAGGCCAGTAGGACCCTGACCCTGAGTAGCATCCTGCCCTCACCAAGAATGATACCATAGTATAGAGAAAAAATTATCAATTTCAACAATTGGCTAAGCTTCTGGTGTGATTCAAAGGGGATCCAGTCTCTGTCACCCTGGGATGACATGCTCGACAAGCCACGCTGCTTCGCTAGAGATGGCTTGCACCTGTCACCCTTAGGCTTTCAAATACTGGCCAAGGCTCTTGCCACCCCCTTAGTGCCTTTTTTAGGCAAGGCTCAAAAGACAAACCTACCACTGTAAATAGCACAAGTAACAAAAAACTGAGGGTAATGCTGCTCAGTGCCAGAAGTTTAAACCTCAAAATGCATGCATTCGAGGCACTCCTCTGTATGGAGAAAATTGATATATGTGCAGTAAGCGAAACCTGGTTTAAGGCTCCAGAGAGCACCCCAGCACTACCAGGCAATAACTCATAGCATACATTTCGGACACAAAACCCGGACCAAAGTGCAAAAGGCGAGGGAGTATCCATATTCATCAAGGATACCCACACCTCCAGGTTAGTGGCACAACACAATGCTTCAGAGATCATCCACCTGCAACTAACAATGGGCAAAACTGCTATTCAAATTATAGCTTGCTACAGATCACTCACCATATCCCAGGACGATCACCCACCGTGTCCCAGGACCCCCACTGTGCATTCCTGGAAACACTGGGAAACATAAAGGTCCTACCAAACACCCTGATATTGGGTGATTTCAATTACACAAACATTAACTGGGAGAACTACTCAAGTACGAACTTCCTTGCCAACATTTCCTAGAATTTATAAACTCAAATGCCCTGGATCAACTGGTCAACACCCCCACCAGAGGTGACAACATATTGGACCTGGTCATCACCAACATGGGCGACTGGTGTTCCACACCGGAGGTCAACCCCTCGCTGGTTAGATCTGACTATAAACTAATCACTCTGGATCTCCACATTCCGCCACCACCCCCAGTCAACGAAACCACTGTGAAAGACTTTTCAAAAGCAAACTTCACGTTACTTAAGACCGAGGTGGGAAGTTTGAAAGCCCCCATGCTAAAGGATAATGCTGTCCACGCTGCAAAATCCTTTACTATTGCACTCTATGGGCACCTACAGGAATGCATGAATCGTGCTATCCCAAACAAAACCAAGACTCACTCCTCCAAGAAAAAGAAATCAGTCTGGTGGACCCCTGCCATAAACAAGCTATACAATAGAAGGAGGAAACTAGTACAGAAAAGAGTAAAATCCCAAGAAGGGAAGACATCCCTGATCAGTATCAGCAAGAAACTACGTTCACTCATAAAATCATCCAAGGCTAGCTTCGAAAGAAAAATTGTCATGGACTCCAAAGATAACCACAATGCATTCTTTAGCTATTTCAAGAATTTAAGTGGCAATTCTCAGATCTGCTCAGTTAGTGCAGAATGGCACAAAATACACTGAACTGACCGATATAGCCAACATCCTGGCAGACAGGTTCAGTGCAAACGTCACCCCCCTCTCACCCCCAAATGGGCCCATAACTATAACAGAAGAATGTAGTGCCTCTGAAATCACAGACACTCAGGTTAAAACAGCCATCTCCAAAGCCAAAAACACAGCATCAATGGGACCAAACGGTGTCCCAGGCTGCGTTCTACACGAGCTCAAAGATGAACTAACCCCTCACCTAAACACACTGTTTAAACTCATCCTCTCCACAGGCTATGTGCCCACAGAGTGGGGCACAGCAACGATTATTCCGCTTCACAAAGGTGGAGCCACAACGGACCCCGGGAACTATCGCCCTGTAAGCCTGACTAGCTTGGTCTGCAAAGCTATGGAGCACATCATCATGGATCTCATTAACAGAGACACTGGAAACCTCCAAACACTGGACCCTACCCAATTTGGCTTTGTTACGGGCAGATCATGCCTCCTAAATCTGGTGGACTTCTTTGAGACAGTTACCAAGGCTATAGACTAGGGAAAGGTGGTCCACACAGCCTATCTAGACCTCACAAAGGCCTTCAACACCATTCCCTACTCGGGTATTATAGACAAGCTCACCAGCCTGAACATAAACCCCTATATCACGAGATGGGTTGCCAACTGACTCATGGACAGAACCCACATGGTAAGAGTTGCAGGAGCTAGGTCTGACTCTAAACCGGTTACAAGTGGTATTCCCCAGGGCTCAGTCCTAGGACTCCTCCTGTTTGGCATATACTTCTCAGAGGTATAGGCAAGCACAGGAGGACTATGGCTGACCAGGTTTGCAGATGACTGCAAACTAGGAGCTATAATTGACTCTCCGGCTGACACAGACATCCTCCAAAAGGGTCTCACTGAGACAGATACCTGGTGTCAAAACCATGGCCTCAAGCTAAATGCCAAAAAGTGCTTAGTCATCCCCTTTGAAAAAAACAAAGTACCCACAAACTACCACATATGTGGTAGCCCCCTAAATACAGAAGACGTAATAAGGGATCTGGGGACCCAAGTAGATAGTAACCTCTCCTTTGATAATCACATTGCCAAAGTGATTAGAAAATCCTTCTGTGTGGCCCACCTAATCACAAAAGGGTTTGCATCCAGATCGAAATAGGTCATTGGGCCCCCCTACAAATCACTCATCAGACCCATCATAGAGTACAGTGCCTCATTTGGGATGTACCTTACAAGACACCTGCAACAACTGGAAAGACCACAGAAGTTCCTCACCAAGAGGATCACTGGCCTCAAGCAGATGCCCTATGCAGCTTGACTGAAGAAACTGCAGCTGTACTCGGTTGCATACCACCTAATCAGAGGTGAGCTCTGCCTGACATACAAGGCCATGTCCAACCCAGAATTGATGGACATGCTCCACCTAAAGAAAACCATATCCCCTCGAGCCACACGCTCCAGGGATCTAAACCTCACCACAACAACAAATAGGACGTGCTGGAGGGATAGATTCCTGTCCCAGAGACTTCCCATGCTCTGGAACAAGATTCCAATCTATATTAGGCAGAGCTCCTCGCTAACCCTCTTCAAGAGAAACCTTGACGAGTGGATGGGAAACAGAAAGTTTACCTCAGGGATCACTTCAATGGCTCTGCTGGACAGAGGCACAGGGAACTAATCTAAGGGGGCGGCGAAAGCCAACACATTCCGGTTAGGCTTATAAATGCCTTTGGGCAGATAGCATAGTACCTACCTATGAACCTATGAACCTTATAGAGTGCATTTGTGTAGGATTCAGCAGTCATAACTGTATTGTCCATCTGCAAGGGTGTCATGAAGTTTTCCACTTCTGTCTTAAGAAGCATGAAGTTGGCTTTGGAGAAACTTTTTACCATGGTTTCCTTAATGGTGGGTGGGGGCAGGATGTGGATATTTAGTGTGATTAGCTTATGGTCAGATCTGACCAACGAGGAGTTGATTTCAGGTGTGGAAGACCGGTCACTCATATTGGTAATGACTAGGTCTAGGATATTGTTGCCCCTGGTGTGGGTGTGGATAAGTTGATCCAGGGCATTGGAATTTATGAATTCCAGAAAACGTTGAGTGAAGGAGTACATGAGTAGTTTTCCCAGTTAATGGTAGGGTAGTTGAAATCACCCATTATTAGGGTGTTTGGTTGAACCCTAATATTTTCCAGTATATCAAGAAAAGAGGAGTGGGAATCCTGGGGCATGGTGAGGGATCTGTAGCAAGCTACAATTTGGATTGCAGTTTTGCCCAGAGTTAGTTGCACTAGGATAACCTCGGATGCATTATGCTGCGCAACTAGCCTGGAGGTGTGGATATCCTTAATGAATATGGACACACCTCCACCTTTGGTGTTCTGCTGCAGGTTAGATGGCTGAAAAGTGTGGTATGAGTTATAGCCTGGTAATCCAGAGGTGCTCTCTAGAGTCTTGAACCAGGTCTCCGTAACTGCACAGATATCGATGTTATCCATTTTAAGGAGTGCCTCAAGTGAGTGCATTTTGAGATTTAGACTTCTAGCATTGAGTAGCATTACCTGCAGTTTTTGCTTGCCTGTCCCTGTTACAGTGGTGAATTTGTCATTTGAACCTTTCCTAAAAAAGGCACTATAGGGGCAGCAAGAGCCTTAGCCAGTATCCGGAATCCCAGGGGCAACAGGTGCAGGCCATCTCTGGCAAAGCATCGTGGTCTGTCGACCATGTCGTCCCAGGCAGACAGATATTGGATCCCCTTAGAATGACACCAGAAGCTTAGCCAATTGTTGAAGTCAATCATTTTGTCCTTGTACTGCGGTATCATTCTGAGCGATGGCAGGATGCTACTCAGGGCTAGGGTATACCTGCCTGGGCTACAAGATCGGAGAGCTCTTCCATGTCTCTTTTCATGTAGTCCAGGGAGGTACGTCTCAGGTCATTCACACAAACATGGACAATGACAGAGTCATATTTGTACTTGTTGTGGTAGTTTTAGATCTGTGTGAAGTCTCTGTGAAGACTGGAAGTTTTGGGTTCAGTATTTTCAGATGTATCTTACTGTGAGTGCACCTGCTGTCAAACCAGAGCACATTCAATGTGCAGTGTTCTTTCAAGACACTGGGAGGAATCAGATGAAAAAAGATGGAAGATATCTGTACTTAAAGGTAAATTTAATACATAGTATGTGCTAAAGAAGAATTTGCCGTATATGAAGCATTTATTCTTTATTAGAAATCAAGGAGTATAAGAATCAGTAGATGAATATGTGACTGATTTCAAAAGCGGGGAACAAGATCAGTTTGGTAACACATTATTCTCTGATCAGAGGCAGAAATGTGTGTGGATGAGAAATGATCAGGTCAAAGGCAGATTAAGTGAAATAGGTCTGACACTGGAAGAGGTATGCATGTGTGCAGCATGAGTGAATTGTCTAATGTTTAGCACAAAAGTATGATTCAAGAGTTGGAAATATGTAAAATAAATGCTGTGAGCAAAACATTTATAAAGACTAATGTGCTAAATGTTATAGAAATAAATATGAAAATCCTGGTGACCACACAGCAGGTATGATAGCTCCTAACAGCAAGCAAGCAGTCAGAAATCATGGGTCCCCTTCAGAAACCAGAAAGCTCACTTACCTGACTTTCATAAAATCAAGATGAGAAAACTGAAACTCTAAAAGACCGACGTTTCACTACAGGTAAGTAACTGCTTGGCCAGCAGGTTGACCTTTCCCCCTTACCTGCGCAATAATGTGATCTCGGAGTTGGAATATTTAGTTAGGGGGTGTGGGGGGCACAGCCCCCCACGTGGGTGGGTTTTCTTTACTTCCATTTTAGTTTGTTTGCCGGTTGGCCAAGTAGTTATGAAACATTGGTGTTCGAGCAGTCAGTCTTTTGGAGTTTCATTTTTCTTGTCTTGATCTTATGAAAGTCAGGTAAGTGAGGTTTTGGGTTTATGAAGTAGACCCAAAAATCAGATGCATCATAAGTCTTGTATCTTCATGATGGCAAATCATTCTGAAAGCTTGTATGGAGTTTGTGGTCATTGAGCAGGAGTTTGTGAAAAACAAAACAAAGTGGTTCTGCAAGGTGTAAATGTTGTAGAGTCAAATGATAATATATACATATATGTTATTATTTCAAGTTGAGTCACTTCAAGCTATTTTAAAACAATCTAAAATTTTGGGGTACAGTGTTTGTGGAGAGTTGGTACAATCAAAAGAACTTATGCTGTACACAAGTAAAATAACAGTTTTATTACAAAAAAAGCAGTAATAGAACTATGACAAGTCAGAACTGTGACCCTGATATGACTGTGGAGACACAAAGAAGGGATACACATTTAAGCAGAGTGTTCACAGAGGAACCCAGCATGACTGCTTGAGTAGTAATTCAGTTTGTGCAGTACAGTATTTTTGCAACCTCAATGTACAGTTGTAATGCAAAAATGAAAGTTGTTGATGATAATGATGATGTTGTTGAGTCTGTGAAAGGAAACAAAAATATTTATGTGATTAGTACTTCACTGCAGGTAGAGAAAAATAAGGCACTGAATACAGTAAAGTGCAGTCAGAGTCACTTGCACTAATGAATACATATGATATTTTGAAAAAAAAAATAGTTTGAAGGCTTGGGTTACTCACAAGGTGAATATAATGCTAAGGTTTCTCATGAGGAAGAACCTGAAATGCATGCTCCTAAAAGAGTACTTGTTATACTTAGAGCCATTAACCACCAATAAACGTCTACAAACCAAAGAAAAATACAAACAACCTCCGCTTCGGAGTAGGACTGGAACACCACGTTTTGTGTGTTATTTAGCTGTTCTGTACAACGATAGCAAGTACACCAATACCCTGCACAGATGCAATTTAAGCCACTTTCAACCAGACGAGTAAAACATGAATGATGCTGGAATCCGAACCAATTTAAGTGCACAATGACTCTTTTAATATAAAATTCCACAGACAAATCCACGTAACGTTAAGCGCTTTTCGTTCGGGTAATACCTGAACTTCTTCAGACATTTTACTCATGTTCCTGTTACCCTTAAATAGTCCCCTCTTTATTCCTGTCCTATTAGGAATAAGTAATCAACCACTTGCCACCCACAAGATTTGTTAATTTCCAAATGTGTAAACCTGAGTTTCTGTTAACAACCAATGCAAAAATAAAACATATAATGGTTAAAATACGCTTTTCCAACCTTCTATTTTTATACTTTCCTTTAGTTTTTTTTAAAAACAAATAGCCGTATCAGTCAGCGAACCATCTTATTGTAAAGTTTTTATACTGTTGGTCAGTGTGTGTAAAGGTCATCCAGTGTTGTAAAAAAGTATGAAAAAGTGTGTAATTAACCCAACTTTTCTTCCTTTGTACTTAGTATAATAATTATAATAATGTACCTGAGTACAAAAGAACAAATAAGTCTTTCATTGAAGGTATAAAATTAGAACGCCAACTATTGTTGGTGTTCTACTCCCTAAAGAGTCAATAGCTCCCCCTAGTGTCATAATGTAGTTTTTTACCTAATACCTTTTTACCTATTAACCCATAGCCACATTCTAATTTAATACTCATTCAAAATAAGAATTAAGAAATGTTTTACTTTATACCTAACATTTTATTTATGTAATACGCTTCAAATGTGTTAAATATATTTAAATGTGTGTGTTTCACTAAATTAATACTTATGTTATATATATTTTACATGTGTCTACATGTCTGTGTATACAGTTCAAGAAAATAGTAAGTCACTTCATCCTAATCCAAAAAAAATATATATAAATATGTATTTATTATTTTGAAAATGTGTTAAAATAGAAGTATATTATATATATATCCATTAAAAAGATTTTTTTAAAAAATTTTTATAATGTATATGTTTATGAATAGGTTATTTGTAGGACTCTATTTCATATTATGTATTCAGTTTTTTCTTTTTGTGTGTATTTTATTTTTATTAATTAAATTTATATAAAAATCCATATACTCTATGTCTTTTTAAAAATACTGTATTTACCTGTATAAACTTTTTAATTTTAAAATACATGCTATACCACAAGCTTCATTTAGTCCTGGTTCTGTATGTGCATTTAGTCTTAATTGCCAATTCAGTTCATTCCTTTCTAATAATAATTTTACTAAACTATCATTGACCCCCCATTTCCCTTCTATATTCTGCCTAGTCTGTGATATGACCCTAAATTTAAAGTAGTGGCCTTCTTTTTGGTCACAGTGGTTTGCTAGTGCATTGTTAGTATTTTTCTTGCTGATAGCATATACGTGTTCGTAGATCCGGTCTTTGAGTCTACGATCTGTCTTACCCACGTAAAATGCATTACAAACTTGACATTCAGCAAGGTAAACCACACTTCTTGTGTCACAATTATAAGTGTATTGGGTAAAAAAAGTCTCACCTCTAATCTTAAATTTATTACTGTGTATAATGTGTTCACATTGGTTACAGTGACCGCACTTACGGGTACCTCCTTCCCCTTCCTTCCTCATTTTGTCCTGACTTTTTTCCAAAATCTGCTTTAAATTTTGTCCTCTTCTGAAACTAATGCACGGGTACTCCCCTATGTGGTCGAAGATTTCCTTATTTAGGGACAAATAGAACCAGCATTTTCTAACTACTTGTTGTATGTTTTTAGCTACTGGGGTGTATGTTAGAGTAAAGGACATTGAATACTTGTTCTTCATGTTATTTTCATGTGGGGTTATGTCCACTCTTACATTGTTTACCCCCTCCTGTTTCCTTATTGTGTCAACACTATTGTCAATTCTCATGTTTTCTCTATTTTCCTCATTCAACAAGTGGAAACCCAAAATTGGTTTGTATGTACCTTCTGCTCTTTTCCTAATGACCTCCTCAAAAATTCCTTCTAGAAATCTAACAGGGTAACCTCTGTGTGAAAACATTTCAAACAGAAGTTTAGTCTGTTTCTCAAACTCCTCTTCGGTGGTTACCATCCTAGCTGCCCTCACTAGTTGGCCCTTGACCACCGATTTTTTCTGATGTATTGGGTGTTCACTAGTAAAGTGTAACAAAGAGTTTGAGAAAGTGCTTTTCCTGTAAATCTTAGCAGTGTAAACCCTGTTAGTCTCATCTTTCTCAAGGTCAATATCTAAAAAGTTAATCCTCTTCTCCTGATAATTTTGAGTAAATTTCAGAAAAGAGGTTGTCTGGTTAAAAAAATCTACTAGTTCTTCGGCCACTTGTTGGTCACCTTTTAGCATCATAAAAATGTCATCTAAAAATCTCTTGTAGACTTTTACTACTTTAAAGTGTGGGCTATTGAAAATGAGTCTGGTCTCCCAATATGCCATAACCAGGTTGGCAAAACTTGCACCCACTGGTGTTCCCATAGCTACCCCAATTTTTTTGTAAATACAGTTTGTTGTTAAACGTTAGGTAGTTATTCTGTAAAATGATATCCAGCAGTTGTTCGACCAGTAAAACCTCATTATCCAAAGCCCCTTTAGATCTCATGTATTCTACAACCCATTCTACTCCTGTGTTATGAGGTATACTAGAGTAAAAGTCACAGACGTCAACTGTAAGGAAAGTATTGTCTTCCTCGAACTGTAATGTGTTAATTTCCTTCAGGAATGACCATGAATCTCTGCAAATTTGGCTCTCACCTTTAACATATTTACCCAAAATTGAGTCAGCTAATTTAGCACATGGGTAGGTAATTGATTGTCTACCATCCACTAATGCTCTAAATGGTGGGTCCTGTATACTTTTATGGGTCTTGGGTAAACCAAAAAGTTGGGGTATCCTAGGTGCTAATAGAGCCAAATAGTGGGCCATTTGGCTGTCAATCAGCCCATCTATAAACAGGTCATCCAGAAACATCTTGATTCTGTTGTAAGCCCCATTCATCTCATTAATGCTTACCTCCTGGTAGGTGTCTTTCTCTAACAGAGCCATGACTGAACAAAGCCTATGACATGTGAAAGCTATTGGAGTCATACTGAAACTGAATGAACCTGCTAAATGCATAAATGGCATGAAGACAGAAGTTAAGCAAGACAAGTTACAGATATACACAGATCCTCAATGTTTAAGCGGCTCTAAGGGAAACACTATCCTCTTTAGATGAATCAGTAGCAACAATGTCTGATGTAATGAATTGCTTTGGGATTTTAGGCTAATCAAGTGCTATGGCAAGCTGAGCTCAATGAACCAGTTTCCACGCTATACAACTTCAGCACATCTCTAGACAGCTAGATTCCTGAAGTTTTTATCAGCTCCAGTCATATTTCAGAGAGCTGTAGCTGATATCATAGAATGGCTAGATGGCACAGTGGATGTTAATGATGTCATTTTAATATGGAGTAAAGCTGTAATGGAACATGATATATGTCTAATTAAAGTACTGAAAGAGAGCTGCAAACCAAAATGTGTGGTTGCCAGGCATTTACAAGGAATCAGATCATAAACCACTGCATAGCATATTTAAAAAATCACTACAGAAAGCACCTGCAAGACTTTAGAAAATGTTACTCTCATTATGAAAATACAGTTTGCAGGGTCAGTTCAAACTTGATAAGCTTGTGCATACAGCAGACATATTAAACAGAGCATATCCACAGGAGTGTAAGGAAGATTTGTTTGAGCAAGACCAAGATGTACTATGGGTTGTTTCTCAAATGCGAGTCTGTGATAACTAGATGCAAGAGCGCAAACACTGTACATACTAGCTACAACTGCATTCATTAAGTCACGATAGCCAGATATTGCCACATCACATAATCCTTTAATAAGAGCTTATTTTCCATGTAGAGATGTGCTGTGTGTACTATAAGGAGATAGAGTGGCAAATCTACACAACCAAGAGAGAATGTGCTTTGAAGAATTTTTGAATCACGTGTAGCTGTGATCAAATGCAAAAAAAAAAAAAAAGAGATTGTGGTTATCTATACTGACCTGGGACTGCAAAACAAATAAGAAGCAATTATCAAAAACTGTGAAGTCCATAAAATATACAGGAAATAGAATGTGACAGAAAGACTTGCATTTCATAAAATTCTGATTCTACCATGGATGAAAGTTAGATTAGGTTATTTTAACACAAACATACTAGAGATGAAAGTTGGAGTAGACTTATTTTAGCACAAGAGCTTTCATTTTTTAGTATGTGTTGATCTTTATTCTAAGTTTTCTGAAGGTGTCACCTGAGAGACAAAACCAAAGTGCAATAGTTGTCTTTAAGTCTATATTTCTATGACAAGAAATACCAGATGAGGTGGTCACTGACAACAGATAAGGTATGTGAGCCATGCACTTTGTATGTTAGAGAAATTGAGGAAACTGAAAACTGTTACCTCAAGTTCTGGACACCCATAAAGATATGGACAGACACTGAGTATATGGTACAAATTGTTTAACAACTTGATTAAGAAAAGTGAAAATTTCAATTCCACTGATTGTTATTTGCCCAGGTTGGAGTACAACATCACTACATTACAATCAGTAGGCTTATCTCCAGCTCAGCGTCTAACTAGTAGATGACTAAAATCAAAATTATTGACTTCATTCTCGCTGTTGGTTCTAGATAGTAAAATCTGTGCATGAACTAGTACAGGAAAGACAAAAGAATCAGAAACATCACCTTTAACATTGTTAAATGGAGGATGTCGCTCATCCGGTTAGGATAAAACAGACGGACAGTTGTGGGTTTGGTTCAAGCAGCTTTATTACATACAAACACATCAGGATTGAGGCTTAGTAACTTAAACTTAAATAAACTTATAAACAGACTGACTACTGCATTCATACATCCCAAACTGAAAACACAAACTTGATAAAAACAAAAAACACCCAGCAGGGAGGCAAGACCTTTCCAAGAGTTTAATGTAAGTGCTTTCATCTTAACAATTGTCAAGACTTCATCAGACAAACATACAAATGCCAAAGCCCATGGCAATTATGGTTGAAAAAAAATAATTGTATTAGATTCTCTGGCTGAAAGCTGTTGGATGGCCAGGACTAAATGAACTTGCTTCCATTGGTTGCATTTTAAAGTTAAGGGCTTTGCATAGATAAAGGATTGGGGTATAAATGTTTAAAAGTATTTCATAGGTGTTGTGGTTTTTATATGATGTATTGTTATATGTTCTTTTTTTTATACATGTATGTATATATGTATTTGTGTTTTTACATAAAGGATTTTGTGTTTTATATTAATGGTTATGCCTTTAAAAGTTAATTGAATTGATGAAGTCAGACCTTGTGGTCTTTTAAAAAATGTTTTTTGGCATTTGTATGTTTGTCTGATGAAGTCTTGACATTTGTCAAGACAAAAGCGCTTACATTAAACTCTTGGAAAGGTCTCGCTTCCCTGCTGGGTGTTTTTTGCTTTTACTGCATTCATACATGTTAACACTCTGGCTGTTCTCTCAAAATGGCACTGCTGTCTGCACGTGCTCTCTATTTATATGCACGCGCCCTCACTTTGAAATGCTTCTTAAGGTTACAACACACACACTGTTCTACGTTCTCCCTCTTTGAGAAATAGGCCATGCACGATAATAATGACAACAGTCATTGACATGCAATTGTAGAGAAATAATCCTTTGACATGCAGTTATACAGAACTAATTACAAATGAAACAATCATGTCCAGGTTGCTGTGCATTTTACACTAGGTTTGGAAATATGACCTGATCGTGCAACATAAAAACTGGGATTGGGTTTAGCAACAGGAACTGTCTTTAATGAATGTTCAACTTCAGGGACATCTGGGACATCATCAGGAACAGGAATAGGTAATGAGATATATCCTTCAACAGGAACATCATCTGGGTTGCTCTGAGATCCAGAGTCTGTATCACAGGTACAGTGCTGTGATATCAGTTCAGACACCAGAAGAAGATGCCTGCTAGTTCTTCTGTATTCTATACCCTCAGATTCCACTAAGTAGGATCTTGGCTTGGCACATACACCTCTCACTTGACCAATTCAATCAAAACCTTTTGCTGTTTGCATCCTCATTATCTCTCCTTCTTTCAATGGACGAAGAAGTCTGCTCATTTTATCATAGCTGGACTTCGGAAGGGAGCACTTTTTGAATAGTTGGGCTTTGATTGCTCTGGTGTTTTAGCATTAGGCACCAACAAACTAGAACTGATAGGCAAGGTTGTTCTGGTTTGCCTAGATAGAAGTCTCTGAGCAGGTGAGCCAAGTAAATTGTCACGGGGTATATTTCTGAGATTCAGCAAATTCAAGAAAACATTGGTATTGCCACACTTCGACCTCTCTAATAATTGCTTTGCACTTTGCACTGTACATTCAGCCAGGCCATTTGACTGTGGGTACTCTGGACTACTAGTAACATGGATAGAGTCCCAATCTTTTGCAAAATTCTGAAATAACTGACTGGCAAACTGGGTAACATTGTCAGAAATAACTTTGTGTGGACTACCATGGACTGAGAAATTATGTTTCAACTTAGTAATGACAGTACTGGACATTAGGTTAGGTAACAGATCGATCCCGCACCAGTCTGAATCTACCAACACTAAGTAATGTTGATTGTTCCACTGAAATATGTCAGTGTCTACTGTCGACCAAGGTAGTTCAGGAATCTGGTGTAACTGAATTGGCTCTTTTTGCAAATGCAGTTTAATACTATTGCAGACTGAACAAAATGATAATACTTTATTGATATCTTTTGATAGAGAAGGCCAAAATACTAGTCCTCTCACCCTTATTTTGGTAGCTTTGGAACCTGAGTGGCCATATTGCAAAAATCTGGATATACTCATGTTGTAAGGAAGTAGGAACGACAACATTAGGACCTTTGAAAATGATGCCATCTTCCATCAACATCTCATCTCTGTAAGGAAAATAAGGTTGTACTTCTGTTGGTACACAAGATTGCTTTGATGGCCAACATTGATGAAGTAAAAAACTGTAGAAATCCTGAAACAGCACCACGGCTGCAATTGCATGAAGACGCAAGAACTTGAGGACAAACATAGTTTAATCTTACACAAATAGCAGCTGTGGTGCCGTTTCAGGATTTTATATATTTTTTTGCTTCGCTTGACCTGAAAACGTCTTTAGCGTGAGTAGGATATTCATTTTTTTACTTTTTTTTACTTTTTTTACTTTTTAAACATTAATGAAGTGGTTGAGCTTTTGCAAAACTGGATCAGTCTTTGTATGATCTCTTAGATCATCAAGTCTTATGGTAGAAAAATTACACACCTCTATGACATCAAAGTCAAAATTCTCTGCATCAAGCTTTTTTGTGGTATTTCTAGGTAATCTGGATAAGGTATCAGCCAGATAAAGAAGTTTGCCTTATCTATAGACCATTTGAAGTTGTACTTTTGTAATCTGAGCATCATTCTTTGAGTCTTCCTGGAGCTGTATGCATAGGCTTCTTTAAAATAGTGACTAGGGGCTGATGATCAGTCTTGATCTGGATAACTCAGCCATAAATATAATCATGGAAATTTAAACATGCAAACACAATTGCCAAAGGTTCCTTCTCAATTTGAACATAATGCATCTAAGTTTGGGTAAGAGTTCTAGATGCATGGGCTACTGGTCTGCCCTCTTGAAGAATAACTGCACCAAGACGAACTTTGAAACATCACAAGAAATAATTACTGGTTTGTGGATATCATAATATTTTAATGTAGCTGGACTGGCAGTTTTCTGTTTAAGGTCATCAAATGCTGTCTGGTATTGTTCCAGCCATGACCAAGCAACATTTTTGCATGTCAGCTCTCTCAAGGGCACTGATAATTCACTGAAGTCTGGTATAAACTTGACAAATAGTTAACCATACCAAGAAAATGCTGTAAGGCTTGGACATTGTCTGGAGCTGGCATCACAAGAATGGCTGTTTGTTTGGAAGGATATGGTCGTAAGCCCGAACTGGTAAATGAATGACCTACATAAGTAACTTCTGGTAGCCTGAATTAACATTTCAGAGGATTCACTTCACGTGCTCTGTCCAGAACTTTCCTAAGGTTTCTGTCATGCTCTGCTTCACCATTACTCCAACTAGTAAATCATCTACTATTATAGCACATGGATAACCTGAAAAAAATTGTTCCTTTGCATGCAGAAAGACTTCACTGGCAGAATTTATTCCAAAAGGAATTCTGAGAAATCTGTATCTACCAAATGGGGTACTGAATGTAGTCAGTAGTGAAAAAACAGTGGCATTTGGCATGAGGGTAGCAACCTCCTCGACTGGTCACACAGGATGGTGGTGCTTCTTTAATGCTTTAAGTCTCTTGAGTCAATACATATTCTGATTTCATCTGAACTTTTCTTATGAGCAACTACCATGGAAGATATTCATTCAGTTGGTTCTGTGACGGGACAAATCACACCTTGTTGTACCATTTTATGTAACTGGACCTTGACTTTGTCCTGCATAGCTATCTGAACCTTTCTTACTGGTCTGACCACTGGATTGACCTCTGGGTCTACTTTCATGGAATACACAACTGGAAGTTTATCTAACTTGTCTTCAAAAACATCAGCATACTCTGAGAAAATAGCAGTGGTGAAACTGGAACTAGGACATGTGCTTACATGATATACTTCTTTGGTGAAATAAAGCAGTTTCATTCTTAAACTGTCTCTGAGACTTAATACTGACTGTATAGGTCTTCTGACTACATAAAATTGCAAGCTGTAACTGTTCCCAGCTGAATAGCATGAAAGCACTACTGAGCCTTTGGTTTGAATCTCTTCAGCTCCATAAGCAACAAGCTTCACACAATTGGTCAAATTAAGTTGTTCACCGGCTCTTATGCTAGCAAATGTTTCTGCTGACACAACATTGCACTTTGAACCAGTGTCTACCATGGGTTTACCACTGATTGGGACAATACAAAACACTTTGTTTTTTGCCAACAAATCTACTGCATTAACCTTTTCACCAGCCACTGATACACCATCTACATAGAAAGTTGAGTTGCATCTTTCTATATGATCAATTTACTTTTTTGAGTGACCTTTCTTAATAAATGAATGAGGCTTGCTTGATTTATAAAGCTTTTGAAAGTGGTTCCATTTTTTTACATTTGTGGCATTGCTGACCAAATGCTACACACTTTCCTGTTTTAGACTAATGATTGGCACCACAATTTTGATCGTTAACAATGAGACTTGACTTGGGTTTTGCTTACTCACCCTTATGCTGCACTGGCCATGTCCATTTTACTGAGCTAGTCTTAGAATTTGCTGAAAAGTTACTGGCTCTCCCTGGAAATCCTGCAAGGGCTGCAGCTGCCATGTGCTTAGGCCTGTTTCTGCTAGCCAAGTGCTACATGCTGTCTACGTTTGCTCTAGAAGCTGCTGAAACCATGCTCTTATCACTTGGAAGTATATTTGTTTACCATTCTGTAAGCTCATGTATCTGACAAATCTCTACAGCTTTGCTCAATGTTAAATCACTGTCTTGAAGCAAACATCTTTCTCAGCACAACATTATTAACACCACACATAAGCCTGTCTTTTATCAACTTTTCTTTCAAATCACCAAACCTGCATGTTTTAGCTTTGTTTCTCAAGTCAGTAATGTAAGCTGCAAAAGTTTCTCCTGGCATTTGGTCTCTTGTATAAAATAAGTGCCTTTCTAATGTAACATTTGTCTGGGGGTTACACATTTCTCTACATTTACATTTCAAGCACGCAGGGTCCTCCCTTGATTCAGCTTGTACAGCAATATGGTGGTTTCCCCTTCTCCTGCATATACTGTTAGTGCATACACAAATTAATGCTCTCTTTCAATGGCTTCTGACCCCCACTAGATTAAGCAAAATAAATGCCCTCGTACGTGTATCTTTGTCAGAAAAAGCTGCTTGTATGAAAATATCATATTCATGCTCAAATACTCTCCAGTTCTCTGCAATATTATGATCAAACTCAAGTGGACCTGGGAAATGCCTCTGCCATGTCAACACACAATAATAAAGACCCTTGGAATTACGTACAAACATACACACATATACATCAGAAATTTATGCCAGAACTTGTAATTATGCTCAACAGCACAATAGACTCTTTGAAATTACTGCACTTTGTAAAATAAGTCTCCATAGCACAAGAACACTTTGAAACCACTGTACTTTGTGAAACCAATCCTTATCAGTATAAGAATGACTGCACTTTGCAAATGAACTGTACACAGCAGAAGAAACTTTTCAAAATGGCTGTACGTTGCGAAATAACTCTATACAGTGTAAGAAACACTTTGAATTGACTGCACTTTGCGAATACAATGCACACAGCAAAGGAAACTTTTCAAAATGGCTGTACATTGACTGCACTTTGAGAAATAACTGTACTTTGCACACAGTAAACTCTTCAAAATAATTGTACTGTTATAAAGCACACACTAAACACTTTGCACACTCTGAGATACTTCGAACAACTCTGGTTATGCTCTGAATGGCTTCAGTCAATACAAAATGGTAGCCCATATCAAAACATGGCCATTCACTAAAAAAACATGCAGTCGCCTTGCTTTTTTATGCTTATTTTTCCCTTTTATTGTGCTCATTATGCCAATTTGACCTCTTATCTTACCCATTATACTACTCTTGTGCTCGTTTTACTTTTAACATGCTTGTTTTGCAAGTCAGAAGTAACTCTGAACATATTTATAAGAATTTCTGATAATTCTATCAGATATCATGGTTTCAAATATTTTGTTTAATCAAAAATGTGCTTTGTGCCTTTCGCTTGATTAATAATGCAGTTTGTGCTTTACGAATGCATTGTATCATTTTCTTTATAAAATAAATCATTTATGTGAGTTTTGGTTACCTGTAGTTCATTTCTGGCCTTTTTTTTTTAATCGTTTGAGCACTGTATCACCCAACCTGCTCAATGTACCTTCACCATTAACTCTGCACCTCATGGCTTAAAGAAGTTGCAGTCTCCATCCTGACTTTGACACCATGGGGCTCATCTGGTCAGGATAAAACAGACGAACAGTTGTGGGTTTGATTCAAGCAGCTTTACTATATGCAAACACATCAGAATTGAGGCTTCGTAACTTAAATAAACTTATAAACAGACTGACTACTGCACTCATACATGTTAACACTCTCACTGTTCTGTCAAAATGGCACTTCTTCCTGCATGTGCTCTCTAGTTATATGCACATGCCCTCACTTTGAAATGCTTATTAAAGTTACAACACACACTGTTCTACAGAGGAGAAAGAACGAGCATAAAAATAATAGTCCAAGACTATGAGAAAAAGAATGTGATGTTAAGTACAGTACTCTGAGAAGCAGACTTTCTTAGATTAAATTTGATTCAAGGTCAGGGTAACAATATCCACAGTACAAACGAAAGGCACTTACAAAACTAACTAAATCTGAGAAGTGCAGAATGCTGCAGAGAGAAATAGTACAAAGACAACCTAAAACTCTTTTAGTGCAGAGTGTATAGTTTACAACTGGTCGTGAAACAAATCGGTAGCCTCTGAGATGATTATTTAGCAAAGTTTATCTTAGCAAAGAATATCTTATGACATCCTGCAACACTCTGATAGTGGCCTCCTTACAGGTGTCCTTTTGAAAGAAATACCAGCCCTTATTTGCAGTAAAGTTTCTTCTTCCTTATGAATTTCTCAGCTGGGGTTATACCACCTGGTCTTTTCAGTACATTTGAACTACTCATTTCATATGGCGCTATTGGCCATAGGAAAATAGCTATCTTCATAAAACAACTACCACAGTCATAAACTGCAATCAACTTTACATCTTTGACAGTTTTCATAATACTTTTGTTTGCTATGAATCACCTAGAGCCATATTTTACACCAAGTGGCTAACCCTGCCATGGCATGCAGTCTATGATCCATGTTCTCCTATCTTGAGGATACTGCACACCACAGTAGATGCCCAAAGCAGTTGGTCTGTACAACTCTTTCCCCTATAGGGCGCCATGTAGAGTCTGTGCTGCTGCCCACAGCTCCATTCATTGGTGAGTTTGAGATGGAAACACTCAGCATGTTTTTTTTTGGACATGGGAGAAACCCCACAGAGATACAGGGAGAACATGCAAACTCTAAACAGGCATTGGTCGGAGGTCAGGATCAAACCTTGTGCATGGAAAGCAAAGACATTAACCATTAAGCCATCTGTACTACTGTATGGTACAGAAATCTGGGCAGTAAAGGCAGAACAGCTGAAGCTAGAGGTGATGGAAATGAAGGGACTGAGAAAGGTGGTAGGATGCACACTGTGGGACAAACGAAGAAATGAGGATATAAGAGCAGAAGCCAAAGTAGCTCCGATTGCAGAAAAGATCAAAGCGAACAGATTATAGTGGTTTGGGCAAATGTGTTGATACAATGAAGAAAAAGACTGCACCACACCTACAACAGATTTGGCAATGTAAAACTTTGACAATATGCAGTTTTGAACAAATGCACTTTCATTATTCTGGTCTCGAGATACTGAAATTCTATATTTCAGTATTCCAAGATTCAGAAATGGACCCCTATACATATATATATATATATGTGTGTGTGTGTGTGTGTGTGTGTGTGTGTGTGTGTGTGTGTGTCTCTCTCTTTATAAATCTGTGCATTCATACTTAAAACATATTGTAAATATAGTGTAATATATTGTAATTGTTACTTAAGAAATTATTTGTAAGACAGCCAGAAAACTTAAAAATTCATTGTGTGTGTAAGCCACAAGTCATTTATTAATGTAATACTTTTCTTTAAGACATTCATTTTTTCCAAAAAAACCCTTCTGCACGTACAAAATGACTGACCAGAGTTTACCAGCACGCCAATAGCAGAGTGGGGAGGGGGAAAGTAGAAACTGAATGAGCAGCACAAAGTTACTGCATGTTGCAGAGTTCAAACTTTTGATTTCATAATTTAGAAAGTGTATTTCTTAAAGGCAAATTACTTGATTTTTAGGAAAAAATAGGTAAGAACATATTAAAGTTACCCCAAAAGACTTGATCTGAAGTAGTTACTTCATTTGATCTGCAACCTGTGGGTAGTCGAATCCGACCTCGGATCCAAACCGGCAGCTTTCCAAGCTCCAAGATCTGAGCTCCTAGCTCCTCCCCCTACCCATAATCCCTCACTACCAACCACATTACCTCAGATCGTTTTTTTCCATGGCTAAAAACAGTTGCTTCATAGTGAAGAGCTCCTGGCCTGGTGAGATTGTTCTAATTATAGACTTTTTTTGTTGGTTAAATTTGTGCGTGTGTGTTTTAAAATCAAACCCTTAAAAACCCTTTTTAAAAAAAAAAAAAAAAACTAATCTTCCCTTAGTTTAAGTTTATCTCTCCCGCTCCCCCCCTAGTGTTTGGGTGTGTGTGTGAGAGGGCCTTATGGCTGAAGGAGCTAAGGCCATATTTTCAAAATGTACTGAGTGTGGCCACAAGCTTTCCCCAGCTGATGGCCACACTCAGTGCGTTTTGTGCCTGGGGGCAGCTCATCTATCGGAGGCCTGCCAGATATGTGCGGCCTTCAACCCCCGGGCACTCAGGGACAGGAAGAACAAGCTGATCCTGGCGGGAAAACTCCCCCAGGAATCGGCTTCTTCTTCCTCTCCCAGCCGGGTTCAAGCTACTCCTGTAGCTTCGGCGCCGGCCACTCCCTTAGCTGTACCCGGGACTCAACCTCCCTTATCAGGTACCAGCTCTGTGGAGTCTAGCGCTTCTTCCCACAGGGAGAAGAAGCACAAAGACAGAGAGGGTCACAGATCAAAAAGGCGGGCCGAGTCTCATCCCTTGGCTCCGCCTGAGAAAATTCTGAAGTCCCCAGTGAGGGTCTCCGGATCCCTGTCCTCTTGGCTCCATTCACCTTCTTTTTCTCCGGAGCCGGAGGAGGAGGATAGGTCTCCCTCGAGATTTTCGAGGCGGCCCTCCCGGCCCGCCTCAACTGCCTCTTCGTGGTCTACACGGAGCATCTCCGAAGCAGACATGGATCGGATGATGCGAAGATTTCTACAGACCCAGATGCAGATGGGGATGCTCTTGCCTCCCCCCCCTTTGGGAGGGAGTGCAGCCCCCATCTTTGCCCCGATCGCTCCTTCTCTGACCTGTTTTCGGGTCTCGGAGTTGTCGGATCCAGGCCCTTTCGGACCCGGGGATACATCTGCACTGATAGCGATTGTGTCTTCGACGCCGACTATATTTTCGAGCTTGTCGGATCCGAGCTCTTGGGGCTGAGGGTTGAGCATCGGATCCGAGGGGGTGGTTGTGTCTTCGGCGCTGATTGGGTCGGAGCACACCACTACCTCGGGTCCGACTGCTTCGGCTCCGACCCCGATCCCATCCTCGGAGCCAGGGAGGTTACTTTCTCAGGCTGGGGACAGTGAATCTCCCTCAGCTTTTGAGGTAGTGGAGAGGGTACTGTTGAGGTCATCCAGGTCCCCGACCGGGCCTTCGGATCCACCCGTGCCACCACTGTATCAGGGTCTGTCTTCAATCATCCGTCCATCTGGACAGCCTGCCCAAGCCATCCAGTTGGTTCCTATGGAGGAACACCACCCTGTGGACGAGCCCTCTTCGGACAGTCCCGCCGAAGAGGCGCCTCGGAAGCATCAGTGCAAAAGGAGGCACCTGGACTCCCCCGAGTCCATTACCATGTACACGGATTTGGATGATACGGAGGGCTCCCCAAGGTCACCCCCTGAAGATGTCTCCTTCGGAGACATCATGGAAATGTTGCATATAAGAGGGGGGTGGTCTGCCCAAAAGCCCTCCCTGGACGAATCTGTATTTCTGGAGGCCTTTGAGGCAGGCCCATCTACCTCCTGGGTGTCCCCCCCAGCTGACCCCTTGGTGGATCTAATTACCACCAGGGCTTGGAAAGACCCCGACACCGTGGAGCCTATCCCTAGACGCCCGGACAAGGTCCTCAGCCCTCCCTCTGATAGACCTTCTTGGTCCAAAGGCGCGCCGGTTGATGCTATGTTGGTGGCGGCGGCCACTAGGAAAGAACTTGCCCAGGAAAGTTCTTCGGTCCACCCGCCGGACAAGGAGTCCCGGGCGTTGGACCGTATTGGGAAGCGGATGTTTGCTTCAGCGACCTTTGCCATAAGGTCGCTGAACTACATGGCACACACCATTAGGCTACAGCGTGACTTAATTAAAGAATACGCTGCAGCTCCTCCGAAGTCCATGTCGATCCCAGACAAAAAGGTTTTTGAGACTCGAATGGCCACTCTAAAGTCCATATCAAACACATCTATGCGGCTTCTTTCCCATGCCACGGAAGGAGCCGCTAGAGCTAGCGGAGCTGGAGTGGTCTTATGACGTCACTCCTGGCTCCGCCTTTGTGACTTCACGGAACCCTTTAAGGCGTCCTTCGCGAATGCCCCTTATGACGGTTTGGCCTTATTTGGCTCAACAGTTCGCGACACGCTGGTCCAAAGCGAGAAGGATGGGAAGACGCTGTCGGCCGTCGGAGTCCGCTTCTCTAGCCCCCAAAGATCCTTCTCCAGGAATCAGAGGGGGCAAAAGAAGCTGTGGTTCCGTAAATCTCAGCAATCCCGTCCTGCTGCGGACAACTCGTCCTCTAGAGGCAGAGGAGGACAAGGTGGACGCCGGCCCAGAGGCAGAGGGGGACCGCATAACTTCGGGTCTAGAGAACCTTTCTCGGACAGACCCGCGCAACAGCCCTGAGGGCTTGCCCGACTGTCCCTCTCTGGAGGCAGTCGGGGGGTGATTATCGGAGCACCTGTCAAACTGGGAGTCCATTACAATGGATCGATGGGTGCTCCGGATTATATCCAGAGGTTACACTATACCGTTCACACCCCCGCCAAACCCAAACATCTCCCCAATGTTCCACCCCATCAGAGGGAGTCCGCAGCTCTGGAAATTTCAGAGTTGCTAAGAAAAAGAGCCATCCAGCCCGTCCCCCCAGATCAGTCCGGGTTGGGTTATTACTCCAGGTTCTTCTTGGTGCCAAAGAAAATGGGGGACCTCAGACCCATCCTAGACCTCTCGTCCCTGAACCTGTTCATACCCAAGGAAAAGTTCCGGATGGTCACCCTCCAATCTATTCTCCCCCTTCTGCGGGAGAACGACTGGATGTGCTCGTTAGACCTCAAAGATGCGTACTACCATATACTAATGGACAGACGATCCAGGAGGATGTCCTTCAAGGATGCATCTGCAGTCCTTACAAATGGGTTGTCCTGTCGTCAGGCAGCCCTTCGGTCGGCCGGATTCCAAAGTCTGGGTCTGGCCTCGGCTGGTGTCGCACTTCACCCGACGTCATAGCTGCAGTTCTTCGGGTATAAAGGCATCAGCCGACGCCATTTTCCTCAGTCTTTCTTGCCGCGTGGCGCCCGAAGCAGAAGCTGTTCGCAAGTGCCGGTCGGTCAGATCCAGAGATTACTACTACCGAATACTACTTCGAAGACTTCTAAAAAGCTAAGTACCCCGTTGGGGACTCTTTCTTGCCTCAGCCGATGTCAGAAAAAGTGAATAACTGTTTAACTTGTGGGAAACAAATACCCCATAAAGATTTCCACTCTTACTGCTTACCTTGTTTAGGCCCAGACCACGACATAGCAGCTTGTTTAGCCTGTGCTTCTTTCAACCGACGGACACTTAGACATCGGTCGGAGTTTGCTGAACAGTTTTTCGGCTCAGATTTTGCGTACATAATGCCGTCGGATCCTCCGACTTCACAAGTTGTTAAGAAACGCAAAGAAAAGGACCGACACTCGCGGTCCGCGGTTTCGGCCGAAACCGTGGTTAAGCAAACCGCTAGTGTCTCGGTTTCGGCTGAAACCGAGCAAACGGTTCTATCTTCAGCCGAATCCATGACTGCTACCGAGGCCCCTTCTAACCCGGTTGAATCGGCCTCTGAAATTCAACCTGCTACTG
Organism: Protopterus annectens; assembly: GCF_019279795.1. NCBI lineage: Eukaryota > Metazoa > Chordata > Ceratodontiformes > Protopteridae > Protopterus > Protopterus annectens. The sequence goes on along the minus strand of NC_056741.1, from coordinate 565,774,108 downwards.
TGGTTTCACAAGAATTATCGGACACCATCCCTTTGGATGTTTCAACCCCTGCACGTGGTGCTGCTAGGCCTCCTGCAGCCATGTCCATAAAGGCCTTTGCCAGGGCTAAAGCAGCCAAAACTTCTAAGTCTGTGCCTGTTAAGCCCCCCTCTCACAGGCCCAGTTCCAGTTCCCAAATGCTCACTCTGGCAGAGGATCTCATCTCTTTAATAAGGGGATCCCAATCTCATCCAGACAGGGCCTCTCAACCTCCTCCAGAAAAGAGACCTAGAGCAGAGCCCCTGAGCCAGTGTCCTCAGATGATTCTTCTGATGATACAGACAATACAGACCATCCAGAGGCTCCTTTTTCTACTTATGAAGACTCCGATGCTGAGGAATCGATTCCTTCTGCCTCTCCACCAGAGGAATTTTCCTTTGGGGAACCTTACATGCCATGAGAGAGCAATTCCAATGGCAGGGACAAGATTTCTCAGATTCAAGGAAAAGGCTTAGGACCTTTTTGCATTTACCACAACATAGGCCTTTAGCTATACCTCCAGTTCTTCCTGTTGTAGATGATGCATTTAATGATGCTTGCACTGCTCCTGATACTTTGCCTCCAGCCCCTGCTAAGCCCGATAGGTTTTACAGGGTCCCGGACACACATCACCATTTATACAAGGCTCCTTTTGCAGATCCCGAGACTATCTCCCAGGGGCCTCAGTTAAAAACCCTCTCCCTTCTGAAAGGGAATCCAGGTCCTTAGAGAGATGGGGTAAAAAAGTATACACCTCTGCTACTCTCTCAGCTAGGGCATTGAACTGTCAGTTTCATATGATCCAATACCAGGAGTTTATGCTTGATCAGTTAACTAAGAAACTGTCCTCTGATGATTCTTTAGATAAGAAATATGTCTTAGAAATGGTGCATAACATTCAGCAGGTTAGTAACCATTCTTTAAAATGTGGCTATGATGCACTGGAGGCTTCCTTTAGATCAGCCATGACTGGCACAGTTATAAGAAGGCATGCATGGTTGAAAGAACAGGTCTTGCCAGATCATGTTAAAGCAAAACTATTAGATGCTCCTATGGATAAGGTCAGTTTATTTGGTTCTCCTGCTCAACAGGTACTGAAGAAAATGGAAGAGAAGGCAAAATCTGTACAAACAGTGAAAGATTTCTTACAGGTTCAGCCTCCAAGGTTTAGCAGGAACTGGCCTTCCAAAAAATTGGTCCTTTCCAGACTCCTCTAAAACTCAGAGAGGCAGGAATAGGCGTTCAAGAGGCAGAAATCAATCCAGAGGAGGTGCCAACACGGGACGCCAGTGGCAAGGTAACAACCAGCGAGGCACAGACACAACTACTACCACTGCAACAGGACAATCACAGTGACTTGGCTCTGGCACCGCCTACCAGGGCACAAATAGCAGCACCCTTAGGCGGAAAGTTAGCCTTATTTTCAAAAAACTGGCACTACATCACAAGAGACAAGTGGATTTTGCAAACTATAGACCAAGGCTACAGGTTTCATTTCCATACTTTACCAGGAAAAAGAGGAATGCCAAACCTACCACCAAATCAAAAGACAGAAGCTCTAAAACAAATAGCTCAATTAGCAATGATGAGAGCTGTGGAAAGGGTACCATCTATGGAACAAGGAAAGGGATTTTACTCCAGACTATTCCTGGTACCAAGAAAAGAGAAAAATTGGAGGCCTATTCTCGACCTGTCCACTTTAAACACATTCATCATTGTTCCAAAATTCAAAATGCTGACCCTACAGCAACTTCTTCCCATGCTGGGCAAGGAGTATTGGCTGGTGACTCTAGATCTCAAGGAAGCATACCTGCACGTCCCCATACGACCAAATTGCAGAAGATACCTCAGATTTCTTGCAGGATCAGAGCATTATCAATTCTCAGCATTGCCCTTTGGCTTATCTACTGCCCAGAGTGTTCACGAAATGCCTGGCATCAGTAATCGCTCACTGCAGGCTTCAGGGAATCCAAATATATCCATACCTGGATGACTGCCTGATACAAGCGGACAACAAAACAAGCTAACAGAAGACTTACAAAGAGTCATTTGCTTACTGCAAGCCCTGGGATATACAGTCAATATAAAAAAAGTCAAGACTGATACCATCCCAAAGAATAACCTTCTTAGGTGCAGAATTGGACACAGTAAAACAGATGGCATTCCTAACTGCAGAAAAACAAGAACAACTTCCTCTCTACTTCTTGGCATTAACAAAGCAGAACAAACTAACAGCAAGGAAAGTACTGCAGGCCTTGGGCTTCATGGCATCCTGCATAATCCTGGTCCCTCATGCCAGACTGCATATGAGAAAGCTACAGTGGTACCTGAAGAATTTATGGTCTCAACACAGGCACAGCCTAGAAACCGAAATACCACTAATCCCATGCCTGAAACAAGAGTTCCTATGGTGGGCTCAGGCATGCCAGTCAAACCCAGGTTTGCCCTTCCACAGCATTCAACCAAGCCAAACCATCACAACGGACGCCTCAGACCTCGGTTGGGGCCCACATGCTGGACAAGTGCATACAAGGCTTATGGACTCCAGATCAGCTGCACCTGCACATAAATCAAAAGGAAATGCTGGCAGTAAAACTAGCAATCCAGAATTTCAGACCATTCCTCCAAGAAGGGCAATTGATGATAAGGACAGACAACACCACAGTCATGTGGTACATCAACAAACAGGGAGGCACTCATTCATACCCTCTATGCCGGATGGCACTGGACCTATGGAATATGGCTCTGAGCTACAACATTCAGTTACAAGCAATTTTTGTACCGGGAAAAGAAAATATCCTAGCAGACATATTAAGCAGAACTACCTCGGATGCTCACGAATGGATGCTACACCCGGACATCTTCAAGGTCATCACAAGGAAATGGGGACTGCCACAAATAGACCTATTCGCATCCCACTCAATCACCAGCTCAAGAAATTCTGCACAAGGACGTACCACCCACTTGCTTGGAAGGTGGACTCTCTATCCTTCAGTTGGAAAGGCCTGACAGCATACGCATTCCCACCTCTTCCTTTGATGCACAAGGTGCTATTGAAAATCAAAGAGGAACGTCCAAGGATCATTCTGATAGCTCCAGACTGGCCAAGACAACATTGGTACCCATTACTGAGGAGCATGTCTCGGGGGAAAATGTGGACACTACCCCTGATTCCTTTGCTGTTAACTCAGAGCGGCTACAACACCCTGCATCCAAACCTGAAAACTCTGCAGCTGACAGCCTGGAACATTACATAAGAGCAACTAACCCAGATTTATCCCAAAGGGTTAAAGACATTATCCTTGAGGCCCGCAGACCCTCAACAAGAAGGAACTATGCAGGAAAATGGAAAAGGTTTCACATTTGGAGTACTGAAAGGGGAAAAGATGTGTCAAAGGTAGACATTGCCAACATCCTGGAGTATTTGGCAGAGCTTTTCCATACAGGCCTGTCCTATTCCTCCATCAAGATACATGCATCAGCTATTTCTGCAGAATACAGCTCGATCCTCCTGTCTTCTCGCATCCTCTACTCAGGCAGTTTCTGAGAGGAATTAAAATGTAAAACCTCCTAGGAAACCACCATTACCAGCATGGGACTTGAACTTTGTGCTAGAAAAATTGACACTCCCCTTTCGAACCAGCAGCAACAGCAGATCTTCAACACCTATCCTGGAAAACTGCTTTTCTGCTGGCAATTACCTCAGCAAGAAGGGTTTCTGAGCTACAGGCTTTAATGGCAGTACAACCCTTCCTAATCTTCCATCAAGATAGAGTGTCCATGAGAACAAATCCTACATTTATGCCTAAGGTGGTATCCAGAGTGTCTTTAAACCAGGCTATCCACCTACCTACCTTCTTCCCCGATCCACAGAACAGGGGGGAAAGACTGCTGCATACTTTGGATGTACATAGACAGTTGCGCTACTACCTGGACAGAACCAAGGGCAATAGAAAAACTGACCAGCTTCTGGTAGCATATGCAACAGGAAGGGAAGGAAAAGCAATTTCAAAACAGACAGTCTCCAAGTGGATAGGAAATTGCATCAGATTCTGTTACTCCTACCATGGAAAGCAAACTCCACAGAACATAAGGCCTCATTCTACAAGGGCTACAGCCACTACCACAGCTTTCTTACGAGGAGTGGCTACCAAGGACATTATAGAGGCTGCTACTTGGACCTCCGTGCATACATTTGCCAAGCATTATAACTTACCTTTATACTCTAGATCCCGAGCAGGGTTTGCCACTGCTGTTTTGCAAGGGATCCTAACTACACCATAATTTCTTCTTCCTCCTCCCTAGTTTGGCTATGGTATTCTACCCATTTGTAAGGACTGCAGATGCATCCTTGAAGGACATAGTACAGTTTTGTACCTACCATAAATGTAGATGTCCGAACAGGAATGCATCTGCAGTCAGGATTACCCACCCTCCTTCCCTCTGTGGTATTCCTAGGGTATTTGCCCATCTAATAGCTAGCTGGGGATCTCTTATGGTGTATTTGTTTGTATATATGTACATACATGCTTATTTTTGTGTTTGCCTTCTACTATTTGGAAACATTGGCATTTATCCAAAATTTAGCTATCCAAGAGGGCAACTGGCATCTGGGGCAAGAAACACTGAGGAAAATGGCATCGGCTGATGCCTTTATACCCGAAGAACTGCAGCTATGACGTCGGGTGAAGTGCGACACCAGCCGAGGCCAGACCCAGACTTTGGAATCCGGCCGACCGAAGGGCTGCCTGACGACAGGACAACCCATTTGTAAGGACTGCAGATGCATTCCTGTTCGGACATCTACATTTATGGTAGGTACAAAACTGTACTTTCCTCCGCTTCCGGCTAGGAGCCAGTCATTATCAGTTCAGGGTTCTTCCATTTGGCCTAACCTCAGCCCCCAGAGTGTTTACCAAAGTCATGGCAGTGGTTGCAGCCCACCTGAGACTCCAGGGCATTCAGGTGTTCCCTTACCTAGACGACTGGCTCCTTACCACCCCCAACAGGCATCTACTGGGTGTGGCGAGAGATTACGCTCTCTCTCTGGCCCGTCGTTTTGGCATTTCAGTGAATCTAAAGAAATCCTGCCTGTGCCCCACTCAAGCCCTAGAATTTATAGGGGCCAGGTTGGATACTCGGATCTCCAAAGTGGTTCTTACATCGGTCAGGCTGAACAGTTTGTCTCTCCAAGTCTTAGACATTCTTCGGAGTCCCGCTCCTCCAGCAGAATTAGTCCTGAGGGCGCTAGGGTCTATGTCGGCAGCGATTGGCCTTTCTCTTCATGCACGTCTGCGAATGCGAGTGTTACAGTGGACTCTCCAGGTCCAATGGTCGCTATCGGCCCATCCCTTAGACATGCCGATTCCCCTGAGCAGGGCATGCAGGGGCTCCCTTCTTTGGTGGTTACAGGCACAGGAGCTCAAAGAAGGGAGACCTTTTGTGATTCCCCCAGTCAAAGCCACGTTGACCACGGACGCTTCTTGCCTTGGGTGGGGCGGGCATTACGCAGGCAAGTCCGTCCAAGGCACATGGACTCCTCTAGAGACTGCATTGCATATCAACGTCCTAGAGATGAGGGCAGTGCTTTTGGCGTTGCAAGCTCTTCATCACCTTCTTCCTCTAGGGACTATTACAATCCAGACGGACAACATGTCCGTTGTCTGGTATATAAACAAACAGGGAGGGACCAGATCTTACCCCCTGTGTCGAGAAGCCATGAGAGTGTGGGAATGGGTGATTTCCACCAACCACTTTCTGATAGCAACGCACATTCCGGGACGGTCCAACATATTAGCGGACAAGTTGAGTCGGGTATTCCTCAGCCCTTACGAGTGGTCTCTGAATCCATCTGTCGCGAAGCAGATATTCCTCAAGTGGGGTCAACCTCGCTGCGACCTTTTCGCTTCTCCCCTAAACACAAAATGCAGCGATTACTTCGCGATAGTTCCCCCGAGAGGGGAATCCCCCAGGGACGCTCTGGTTCATGCTTGGCCACCCGGTCTCCTTTATGCGTATCCTCCTCTTCCTCTGATGATGAAATTCATCCAGAAAGCCTGTCGGTTGGGGAGCAGAGTGATTCTCATAGCCCCATTCTGGCCTCGACAAATCTGGTTCCCCTTTCTGCAGTCTCACAGTGTGGCTCCCCCATGGATTCTGGACCCCAGACCAGACCTAATCTCGCATCCGACGAGATGCCACACTCCGAACCTGGTCAACCTCAGGCTCACGGTTTGGTTGATCCAGTTCCGTTAATGGCTAGGACTACCGGTATCTCGTCCCCTGTTAAGGCCATTCTGGTGGTAACTCATAAGCCATCCACCAGAAAGCTCTACAACAGTAAATGGAAACGCTTTTCCATCTGGGCAAAGGATAAGGAATTGGATCCCTTTACGGTTCCTATTCCCACTATCCTGGACTTCCTGTCCCTTCTTTTTAGACAAGGAGCTAGTGCGTCCACGGTTAAGGTCCAGCTAGCAGCCATCTCTCATTATCACGTAGGGGATGGCGTAGATTCTTTGGCGTCAGCAAAAATATGCAAGACCTTTTTAAAAGGGGTGTTCTCTTAAAGCCCCCTATTAAGCCGGCAGTTCCTCCATGGGATCTTACCTTGGTCTTACAAGCATTAACAAGACCACCTTTCGAGCCGGCGGCCTCAGTGCCATTGAAATTCTTATCTTGGAAAACGGCTTTTTTGGTCGCTATTACTTCAGCCAAACGAGTCTCAGAATTGCAAGCTCTGTGCATTAAGCATCCATATCTTATTTTTCACAAAGATAGAGTGGCCCTCAGAACTAATCCTTCCTTTCTGCCTAAGGTAGCCACAGAGGCTAACATTAATCAGTCAATTAACCTTCCTGTTTTCTTCCCGAACTTCCAAAACAAGGGTGAATACACATTGCACAAATTGGATGTACACAGACAACTACGTTTTTACTTGCATAGGACTAAAGATTTTCGCAAGTCAGACCAGTTGTTTGTTTCTTATGCTAAGTCAGCCATGGGCAAACCAATTTCTAAGGTGACAGTGGCAAATTGGATCTCTCAGTGTATTAGACAGGGATACACTTCATCTGGGAAGCCAGCTCCGGTTGGCGTGCGTGCACATTCTACTAGATCTGTGGCTACCTCAACGGCTTTTTGGTCTAGAGTTCCGGTAGATGATATTTGTTCAGCAGCTACCTGGTCCTCTTCCCATACGTTCATTTCTCATTACAAACTGGACATGATCTCCAGAAGTAGGGCTTCCTTTGGCTCCGCGGTGCTTCGGAATATCCTTCCGTAGGGACCACCCAGGGTCTTTAGGTAAGCTGGGGACTCTGTCCCACAGGTTGCAGATCAAATGAAGTAACTACTTCAGATAAAGAAGTTATGTACTCACCATAACGTTCCATCTGAGTAGATACTTAATTTGTCTGCAACCGACCCCCCCTGCCATCCCCCGAACCTCGGTAAGGTAGTGTTCCTTTGGAGATTTTTCTCCGTCTTTAGCCTATAGGGCAAAATAACCGATCTGAGGTAATGTGGTTGGTAGTGAGGGATTATGGGTAGGGGGAGGAGCTAGGAGCTCGGATCTTGGAGCTTGGAAAGCTGCCGGTTCAGATCCGAGGTCGGATCCGACTACCCACAGGTTGCAGACAAATGAAGTATCTACTCAGATGGAACGTTATGGTGAGTACATAACTTCTTTTTTTTTTCATGGATCACCCCAGTATTTCTTTACAAACAGAGCCAGTGACATAAGATCCAGTAATATAACAAGGCTTCATTAGATTACTTCAGTGATTCCTACTACAACTCTTCAGTTTTAAATCATGTTGTACAGCTTTCCAGAAACACTAACAGTATAAATACAACTGCCCATGAATATTTAATGTGTGGTTGGAAGTATTCTTTTGCATAAATTCTCCATTAGCGTATCACAATTTTGCTTTGAGGGAATTAAACTGTGACATAGAATCATACCTTTCGACGTCTTAGTGCAAGAATTCTGGACAAAGCCAAAAATAATGAGGGACAGTGACACAGAATCATAGACAAATTTTAAATATTGCTCACATCAGCACTAGAAAGTTGCTAGAATAACACATTTTGCATTAGCATGCATTTTCTGAAGGATATGAAGTCTGAAATTCAAATGTCTGTCACTACCAAATTTTACAAAATTGAAGTTAAAAAAAAAATAAAAAAAAAAAAAATATATATATATATATATATATTTTTTTTTTTTTTTTTTCTTGAACTTTGATTGCTTTTTATGCAGAATGAGGCAAAAGTCTGGTCATTCTGTGAAATTCTGGACAGGTGTGTTATGCACAAAATCATATTTTAGGCGTCAACATACTATACAAACTCTACCTCTCAGAACTTAAAAAATGTTTTACATCAAAAAGCTCAGCTCAAAACTGGCATGTCTTGATGTTTCAATGTTCTTGAATGAAAGATCATATAGATTACATTTACAACGTCAGTCCATTTTACTTGTAGTAAAGGTCCATCTTCCCCATGACTGCCTAACAAGAGCCTAAAGCCACTCAAACTTTGCAATATGCTGTTCATACTTGTCTTTTTTAACATTGTTTTAGGCCACAGCAAACTAGTCATTGCCAACAAACAAGTGTTATAGTCCACAGAGGGCACAGTCAGTAGTGCGTCTGTGTCTTTTGTTCACCACTGCTGTTTTACACTCCGAGAGACTTCGCATTTCATCTATTTCTGTTTCATTCTCATGTCTACAGTCGTTTTTAAGCCTGATGAAATAGCTTCATTTTGTGCCTTAGCAAGGCTGTAGAACATATTCTGAATAATTGCTAGCCTCCCTCCTGTACTTATTTATCTTCAAGTTGCAGATGCCAATAAAATCTTTCTTGTGTTTAACAGTTTCAGTTTGCATTAAAAATAGCTTATTCAGTGAGCTTGTCAAATGGTGCATGCATTCCTGCATGGACTCACATCATCACCCTTAGCAGAGTGATGAGATGAGGGCAGTGGTAGAGGTGTTTGCCATTGACCCATTCAGGTATACAAGAAAAAAAAACACAAAGTCAAAGAATGTACACTCTGAAATAACTGATATTTGATGAGCATATGAAGCTGTGCAACAGTATTCATTAAATGTTGTCGTTGCCCTGGTGCCTGTTCTATCACTTCGCTGCTGGAGCACATAACCAAGATTGGTTAGACCTTTGCTAAACCAAAAACTACATAGCCATTTTATCAACAAAGTGCATGTATACTGAACATTGGAAGAGCTGTTAGCAACATAAAAATAATGATGACTAAAATAATATTGCAATAGGCAGAGAAAGAAACAGGAAGCTTCTGCCCCCAACTTCACATCACAAAGTAATGCCAATCACAGCCACACATTTATTTATCTGTTTATTTATTTATTTGCTTGTTTATTTATTTACCGGGAAAGTCAGACTGGGCCAGAAGTCCATTTTCAGCAGTGGCCCGGGGAGAAAAGCTTCACAGAAACATAAGCAAAATACAATAATTAGATAGTACAATAGTATACATATAGTAAGATGCAGAATACACATTATCTAGTTAGCCTATACAAAGAAGTATTCAATACAGTTTTCTAGTAGATACAGGTTCAAAAAGAAAAACACAAGCATTTCAGTAAAGATCACTGTGAGAAAAATAAAATTAGTACTGTGTACATATTAAATAATAGTTATGAACAAATGACATTTCTTTTATATATATGTGTATATATGTATATATATATATATATATATATATATATATATATATATATATATGTATAAATATATATATACAAATATATATATATATATATATATATATGTATATATATATATATATATATATATATATAGTAGTAATAAAGGAGAAGGGAAAAATGAGGTAAGGAGTGGACAGTGTGTTGGGAAAGTTTGGAATGAGTATCAGTGTGATATCACATTCTTATAAGTCCTATTTTTCACATAAAATTATTATTTTATGTGGAAATAGGCTTAGAACAACCAGTGGGCACCAGCAAACTTCTCAACAAGGTGGACACTGATTGCTTATGATGCATTCAGTTTGTTACTTTGCACATAATCTTCAAAGGGATACTGCTGTAGTCATTTCCCCATCAGACTCTTTTCTCCAGACTGTTACTTCTACTATTTATGTAACACACAAGGCTATATGTCAGAGTTGCTATCCTGTAGGTGTGTATGCAGCTGATGTAAACACCAGTGGTATAACCAATTTATCCTGTTAATACAAGACTCTGTTTTCATATGTTCTCATGCTTTTTATGGCAAGATGGTTGTAAGACTACTCAGTATTTTGCATTGGAATCTTCAAAATGCATAATGGTGGATCCACCACAGAAAAAAAATGAGGTACCTTAAAGGACAACAGAAAGGAATTCATAAACTGTTAATTAACAAATTAACTGATCAAATAAAATTGTTATAGTCTTCTTTGGAGAGATATGAATGATGAATGAGGTAGGTTGTAGCACTTTGTTATGAGTGTGGTAGAGCAACTAATATAGACAGATAATGGTAAAAGTAATCTAACCCAAGAAAAAGTGAGAAGCACTGATGTCCATAACAAGGTCTATTTTTAGCCATTGAACGACATGTCTCATCAAACATGCTGTTCACAAGCCATTCGAGTAAGATCGCATTGTGGTATGGATAAGGAAATTTACCCCTTCCCCACTGTAGTGTAATCTCATTGTTGGTATATATATAATTAGCAGGGGGTGGGGGGAGCACAGACCCCCACATGAGAAGTTTCGCTGAACGGCATTTTCGATGTAATGTCGTTTGTTGATATTTCCGTTTGATGGCTAAACATAGACCTCTGCAAAAATGGTATTTACAATCCTCTAGTAATGAGAGGACACAACGGTCAAGTGAAATCTAGCCATAAAGACAACTTAAGGTCGAGTGAACTGTAGGCACACAGTAACAGCTGGATAGAGATGAGGTCATAGGTGTCACTTCAGTCTGTCCAAAGTGAATTTAAATATTTTTGTAACAGAGCAATTCAGCACCAGTAAAGTACTTTATACCCTCTGTGATGGCCAGCATCATGCTGTTTATGCAGACAGTCAAACAAATATGGGCAATTCTATATGTGGTAATTATCGATAGGATCCAAGTTGGGGAAGCAAGGACCACTGGACGTCTTAGGTTAACTGACCATTGTGCTATATTCTACTCTATTCTATTATATCACACAAGTGTGTTGGTGGAATCAAGGAATACATGTGTAAAAGTTCAGGGTTTCAATAATGTCAGGCAAACCAGATGTTGTTTAAGTCCTTTAAATGCACTAATGTTCACATTTAAGTCAGTTCTTTGGTTTTAATATATCTTTCTTTATTCATTTCAGGTGCATAGTAATGACCATCACTATATGGGTTTATTCTTCTTTAATATCGTTCTTGCCAGTAATGCAAGGCTGGAATGAGATCCCTGGCATTGACTTTGCTACAGGTACTGACTGTATTTTTGTCACCAACTGGATGTTTGCCATTGTGGCTTCTGCCCTGGCTTTCTATGTCCCATTTTTGATTATGTGCAGTATGTATTTCTTCATCTATCGTGCATCCCGACTCAAAGCCACTAGAATTGTGTCACAGACCTTAGACCTTCATTACCATCCAAACAGCAAGAGACCCAACAATTTACAACTAGAAAATAAAGCAACACGGACAATGAGTATAATAATCTCTGTCTTTGTGATGTGCTGGCTGCCGTACTTCGTGCTGAATGTGTGGATAGCTGCCAAAGGCTCAGAGTCGACTGTCATCACAAACTCCTTCAAAATCCTCACCTGGCTGGGATACTGCAACTCAACAATTAACCCATTGCTCTATGCCTTTCTGAATCGGGATTTCCAGCGTGCTTTGAAGAAACTGCTCATCTGCCGGCGATGGAGATCTCAAGTGGACATTGGAGAGGATATGGTTTCCATAGTAACCTTCTCAAAGACTGCTCAGGATCCAGAATACAGTGTAAAAGTTACCAGCCTCCCTAGTGAAAATATGAAAGGTAAAGCAAAGCAGTGAAGGCCTCCTCAGTCTATTCATAGTTATTTGTTACACTGAAGAAACTGTAATAAATTAAGCATTAAGGACAACTTAGTGGATTGCATAAAACAGTATTTTAATTATTTGCGCCATTTGAGAAAAATGTTACTTGTTATGGATGGGCCAAACTGAGAAACAGCCTTTGGTGGTTAAGTGCTGTTTCACTTTCATCAGCCTGCATGTTGAATTGCAGCTAACCTTATCTAATGACAATGCAATAAGATAATATAAATGACATTTCTAAGGGTACTATATATAAAAGTAATGAAATACCATTTTGTGAAATGTCAGAAAACTGCAATAATTTCTACTTTTGTTCTGATTTGCGTCTGCTGTTTGGGGCAATGAACACAGTGACTGAAAAGACAAATAAAGTTTCAAGGACGCTGGGTTCCACACATTGTGTTTGATAAGACAATACAGATTGCTAATGAAATGCACATTTTTGTTTTTAAGTTTTCCTTAATTATAACATGCTATATTAATACTTTTCCACGTGATCGTTGTAATATTTGTAAGTATATAGTAAATAAGAGAATGTATTAATGGAAAAACTTTTATAGTACTGTGTGTTTTTTCACTTGTAATTATATGGCAGTAGCGTATGCACTTTGTTGCTGCTGTGGGTTATGTTATATAAGAAACACAGTTAGGAACAACACGTTGGAAATATTGATTTGACTAGGGCCACAGTTTTACTGCATATTTCCCCAAGTATTATTAATGAAAATAATATTGACAATATGCTACTAAAAAGAAGCTGAGTTGATTTTAAAGTTTAATACATTACAAATGGGGGATTTAAATAATGTATTGGACTGGAAGGCATTGTGTTTACATTTGTAATTTAGTCAGGTAGTATCCTGTTTCACTGCACTTTGTATTTAATATTAGGGCATCATCTCTGTAAGACTGGAATAATTTTAATTGATGTTGGTCAGATGACCTAGCCTTTTTACAATCAAAACCATGTTTTCTGTTCATTTGATGTAAAAGCCATGTTGCCAAGGCACTAGACAATAAACGTTGTGTGTTGCTCGCAATTGTGGTTTATTGTACAACTTTTAATTTGTTTTATAAAAGTGGCTTTATATTGGATTAATATAACTATCCGGAAACAGTGAGTCAGACCAAAATTTAATATATAGTATACCACTTTGAAATATTCTGTCATATTCTAATCTTTGAAGAAGTAGTTCAAACTAATTCACTGGAAGTATTTTGTGGTAAGTACACTACATGTGGATAGGTTTTAGGTTACTTGCAAGTAAACATTCACCTGTCCCATCTGCAGTCATTCTGCTGTAAAAAATGTAGACAATATCTGGGTGAAGGGACTATTTCTAAATAAAAGTTATGTGCCAACTTTTTACACTTCTGATTTAGTGCTAGATTTTTAACTTCCTCAAATTGTGGTTTATAGTAATGCAAATGGCCTCTTCTCTCATATTTCCATGCAGGATGGTGGCACAGAGCTTATCACAGGCGCATCATCTAACTCAAGCAGGAAAATAATTATGATGGCAAGCTTAAAAGGATTTTGCTTGAAACCAGCTGTGGATGCCAGCTCCATGGCACAGACAGATAAAACTCTAGCTGTGAGAACACATTTTACGTTAGCGAGCCAAGGCACTGGAGGAATCATCAGGGGAAGATGGGAATAAGTAGCCTATGCCAGCTTGCCCATCCTGTTGGAGATCAGCTGTTCTCCTCACGAAGCAAGTGGAGGCCAGTAGATGACAAAAAGCAGTAAATTGGAGCTGCCAAGCCATTGTAAGGTGACCTTCACTGACATGAGGGTGGGAGTATGCACATGTTGGGGGGATGGCAATGCATGGCCTTGTAGAGAACTGAGTGCCTGTAGCAGCTACTAAGAGGATGAGATTAAATTTGTCAAAAATTTCTCCTCTCACTAATCTGGAAAAGGAATAGTTTCTGACAGTGTGGGGAAGCCATGTAATTCTCTGTCTTGAGGATAATTACGGTCTACCTTAAATGTGATCAGCACTGGTTTAGTGGGAATTAAGCCATAGTAAGTCAGGCCTTCAAGCCATAGGGATAAGGACCAAGCCAGGTAAAGCAAAGGACCACAGAATGATGGAAAAAGCAGTGGTGTGGGGACTGGAGGGACCAAGCTCCCTTATGGTTGCCTGGACAACAACTGTCCAGAGGTTGCTGTTGGTATTGTCACATATCTGGTATTAAAGAGTGGGTCACTGATGAGGCAACCTTCTTATGGAGAGTGGGGGTCCTCCCATGGGTATTTAATATAGGGTAATGGAAATGGAGTGATAATTCATACACTGGATCAAGCACCTGCAGATCCACAGGTACTGATATCCATCTATAGGTAGATACAAAAATTATCTACAGCTGATAAAAGAACATTGATAAAAACATGACCAAAGAAAAATTCAAATATACTAAAAAAATCATTAATCGGTCATAAAAAGAATAAACCAGACACTCAGAACTCTTATTAAATTACATAACAGTTCAAACATGGAAAGGTATCTTGTGCTTGTCTGAAATATGTATCTGTAACAAAGGCTTGTTATCCACCAGCCATTCTGCAGTATTTATGTTCATCTTAGATACAAATTATTTCCTCAGTAGTCTGTCTACATTAGCATCACTTTTTGTAATATTTCAGCACTTGCTTGCACTACTCTAGAATGCATGCTTATCTAGTTTACAAGTACAAACATAAAGGAAAACCCTGGGATTGATGAACATGTTAGGCTTTGTATGAGGACAAACATTCTATAACACACCAATTATGTCTGTTTGCGATTTATGAAAATATCACAAATAGTTATAGAAAAGTAATTTGGATAGAGCTGGATCTGCCACAATTGGTATAAACCAGCCAGTAACCTGAGCAGAAGCTCAGATATGGCTGACAGTAGGTGGAAATAAAGAGCCACAAATGAGGAGAGTCAAGATTTGTTGATTTTCCATGCATGTCATTGTTCTCCTGATGTGAGCAGGTTAGTTGCTGACACCTTTTAGAAATTGCATAGGTTCATAGATTAGTACTAAGCAAAGTGCCCTTCTGGGCCATTTTAAGCCTAGCCATTCACCCCACATGAGAATCAAACCCTGCACCTTGTGTCTATAAGATAAACACCTTAACCATTGTGTCATCCTCCCACAAATCGCAGACATTTTCCTTGCTGTAACTCTTCTGCAGATATGACTCCCAGGTAACAATTAAGCTAGTACTTTTCAGAATTCACCATCTAATAATGGTAACTCTAGAAACACAATTAAAAGGAAAAGCTGCAAGGCTGAGGAATAAGTACGTTCATCTGAACTGCACAGAAAATAACATACTTAGTCTTACATGTAACTGATCAAGCCCATGGACGAAACAGCAAGTATCACATACAGTAATGGAAAGTGTATATTTTTTCCCCTCCAGTAAAAGTCCCCTACCTTTTTACCATAGGGTGACAGTTTTTATTTATTTAACATTTGTTTACCAGGAAACTCCAACTTGGAACAAGCCAATTTTCAACAGCGCACCAGGGAGAAGTGCTGCAGATTCATGTCTTTGTAACGTGGGAGGAAACCAGGGCACCTGGAGGAAACCCAGTCTCCACACAGAGGGCACCCCAGCTGAGAATCAAACCAGGGGACCTCTTGCTGTGAGGTAACATCACAAACCACTGCACCACTTGATACATCTATAAAAGTTTTCATAGAAATTAAATAAAGTGTCTTAATTAGGTTGCCATAACTCCCATACTAAAACATGCTAGATACATGTCTGGATTTGGGAGAAGGGAAAGTAGACAGAGGGATTTAAAGAGTGTGAAGGTGGGAGGTGGGATGATACTATAGCACAAAACTAAATGCATTCAGAGGAGGGTGGATGGGCTGTTACAACTGTAGGAGAAAACATTCTGTATTAAATTTCTGCTGTACTTACAGGGTCATCATCTCCATCAGTTTACTAACTTACTACCTCCCTATCTAATAGCCTTTTGGGGTATACCAGAAGGATGAGATTGACTGCTCCACACATTTACAGTCATGTTTACCAAACTAATGTTGGCAGTACCTTTTAGTAGAAATCTGCACAAGCAGGTTTCCATTTTAATGCACAGACATCATGGACTGTGTTTGTAGTTGGTTGAGTTTTTACAGTGACAGACAGCTTTTATTATATTACATCAGAAGGACTCCAAGAAGACAGTTTTGTTAGGATAGGGACCTCGACTACTGTCAGTGCATTCAAGGATATGATGTTTGCATCTTCTAATTTTCATTCCTCTGAAACTGTTATGTTTTATTCTTAGGAGGGGCACTATTGGATTACATTCAAGTGCTTAGATATAAAACATGTTTGCATATGCTGTAGGTGAACCTGTGTGTAAATATAGGCACTACTACCTAAACTTAATATAAGAATGTGCTCTGTATTGTTGGCTTTTATACTGAGGTTCTACAACCATTATAACTTACTTCTGGAGGAACACTTAGTAAATGCAAATATGGTTTACTTTGACTGCATCACGTCTCCTGAAGCGTGATTTAAATTTAATTATACTTTTTTTGCCTCATAATGGTAGAAGGTTTTTGAATGGAAGTGATATTGCTTTTTACTGTCTGCAAGTTAGGTATAGCTTGCATAAATTATTGAAATCTGTGCTGCATACGTCACCAACAGAAAGTCTAATTTAGACTAGTTTTATCACTGCAGAGGTTACATATCTGTGCTTCTGGTTGGCCTTTTAGCTGCAAGCTTAGTCTAAGCCTATGAACCTGTGAACTAATTATGTCTGACTTATTAAAGCCCATATTGTAATATATAGGTTTGAGCTACATTTATATGCCATATAGTGTTTGGGAGGAAAAAATACCTGAAGGGCAATATTTTGCATGGCCTGAATTGAATATTTTTAAATATGTTGTATCTATATTTTTCAGAATGTGTTGCGATTGCATAGATAAGATCTGTTTGTTATATAGGAGATGACCAGGATGTAATATATTCCTTTTCATTTATAATGCTGTAGACCTAGGTTCAGAAAGGAAAATGGATAATCAGAGGTAGGCAGGAGTGAATTTTAATTTATGCTTCACAAATTATACTCGAACATTTATCTGAGGATTGTATAGCCAGAGTATCAGCACAGAGAAGATCGGAGTATGGAAAGAAGACGGTCTAGATACTATGAGATCGGAATAGGATTGTGGAGAGCCTTTGAAGTATTGTTCATGCTACCTCGATCCATACCTGTCAACTTCTTTGCTCAAGAATTCTGGATGAAGCCAAAAATAATGGTTAGACAAAGACTCAAACTCTGGGACATTTTTTTAACATTACTCTAATTCACTTAAAATGTTAAATAGAACAACATTTTTTTTATCAACATACATTTTCAGAACAAGAAACTCTAACATCTGGTAATATTGACTCACTGTTCTTCTGTGGTTTATCAGAAAATCAAAAGTTTAACAAAGGACCTGGGAAAAATATGATACAAAATCAGGGGGTTCTGCAAAATCAGGGACAGTTGAGAGGTATGCCAAACCTCTCTGTATGGCATACTCCCCAGAATGGTGCAGGATGTGGTTGGAGTCCATTGCAGGTACAGGCAGTACGTCATACTAATTGCTTGAAGTGTCTTCAAATACCAGGAATAGATAATGTGATTCCTAGCCATTCCAATCAAATGAATTGTTTTATCCGCTCCTGGCTTTGGCACATCCTGAACCCATCATGCACATCAGGGAGACTGTAGTGAGTCACATACATCTCCAGGCTGCCGAACGGTACAGCCCACTTGAATGCCATCTGTAGTACTGCAGGTCATATTCAATGCTAACATGCAGGTGGAAATGTACTTAATGCCAACAACAGGTGGAAATACTAACACTGCTGATGTTTCAAAGGCACAAGAAAATAATATGCTGATAAATACATCAAAAACTAAACATATATTTGGAAGACATAAATTGAAAGGTGAATATTTAATACAGCACACAGTGATTGAAACTGTAGACTCATTTAGTACCTAGGTATATAGGTAGATTCAGCTATGAGTTTTTCCTAATCATATCAACCAATTGGTTAATGATAATTATAGAACTATAGTATATATGTTGTATAAAAAGATGTATAAAGTCTAGGAAGTCAAAAATAATGAAGTCATTGTTTGTTAGTTATTAGTTATATTAGACCCAAACATGAGTATGGAATAACAATATGGAAACCCTATATGAAGACAAGCATGAGTAAACTGGAAAGAGTACAACGGAAATATACCAAGGGAATCCATGGATGTGAAAATATAAGTTATTATGAAAGACTAAAATATTTGAACTTGTACAGTGTCTCTTACAGATATCTAAGAGCAGATCTTATTCAGATATATAGGGCATTTAGGGACAAGTACCTCTGGGAACGTTTGGGGTTAACAAAAAGTACTAGAGAATCATCAGATAACCTATGTAGGAGATTCTATAGGAATGAGAAGTGTTCTTATTGGTTCTCTGACAGAGTAGCTGATGCTTGGAACAGACTAACAAATTACATTAAAACAAGTACTAGTACAGCCTGGATACTTATTATGGGAACAAATGTTTTGGTATATTGGCAAGCTAGAAGGGCATTAATGACTGTGCTTGAAATATTTGTATGTATGTATGTATGTAATATTTGTGTGAACCGGCATATCTTTCGCAGAAATCGGTCTATAGTATGGAATCTAAAAATAGTCCTCACATGTACAGTTTACAGTTTTACTCTACAAATCCCATCAAATCTATTGTGATAACTACTTAAATATTTTTAATCTAATAATGATAGATCTGGAGGGGTGTAGCAAGGACTTTTGGAACAGTACCCCAGCTTCTATATGGTTGCACCAGTCTTAAGGGAATAGCCAAAAACATTCAGATTTGTACTTCTACTCTTGTTTCATTCCAATGTAACAACCCATTTCAGTAGTATATATCCCAAATATATAATTAAATAAAAACTGCAAGAAAGACCCAGCCAGGCTAATGTCCTCACTGTGTAAAACCAAAAATCTCCTGTAGTAGAGGCCCGTGGGATATATGCAAATAACCTCTCAAGGAGATGGCAACATTTCAGCTACATGCCTTCTAAATACCCAAGACACTTTGTTTTTTAATTCTTTATGGATACATTCAGGTCAGTAAAGCATAGGGGGTGGGGTTTTAATAAAAATAGTCTTTGTGGTATTATAAGACAAAGAAAAGGATCTAGGATATTTTGTTGCAGTTGGTAAAACATAAAATCTAAAGGAGAAGATGTTTCAGTCTTTATTAAGAAGAATGTACACATAGCTGATGCTGCCTTTTTTAATTTCTCCAAGTGTTTTGATTGTCTAATGCCATGATGGGAATGGACCCCAGTACTAAGTCAGGGTAGAGTTCATGAAATCATTATTGCTTCAGTCTTTGATGTTAACAAAGGATGCACTTCTCAGCACCTTTAATGTACCCAGAATTGCTTCCTTCTGCATTTCATACAGGGTTACATGTGTTGATGGTATATTTAATTTTATTTTATTACTTCTATTACTTCTCTTATTAGTGGAACTGTCTGGGTATTTTTATTCCATATTGCTCTCATTTCTGCTTCCAAACCCTGGTATTTTATGACTTTTTGTCTGTCAGTTTGTAAGACTCTATAATTGCTGGATACAGTAATTTCAATTATTAATGTTACTTTTGTCTTTTTTTTTCTTGGACCACTGTATCTATTTTTCTTGCATCTATTTTCTCATCTGTTAATATTGACTAAGAAATGGATTTCCACTTGCTGTAATTGGTGGAGATGCTTCAGTGGAAGAAACCTCTTGATAACCAGGTGCTTCTTTCCTCTCGTTGCCCTGGGATCCTTCTTGTTTCAGTGTCCCATTAGTTCAAGGTACATGTGAGAGGTAATTCAGTAGTCCTTAGCTTGAAAAAATGAAACATACTCAGTTCACATTCCAGTAGAAATTCCTTTATTGACAGATGAGCACTACTTGGTATTGGGTGATCCCATGTGATCTAAACTTCATTGTTGTCAATAATGCTTTATGATTCATTTTTAGTGTTTGCACAATCCCCAGTGCAACAGTCCTGACACATTATTGTGCCTTTCAGTATACAGATCCTCAGCCATGAAAGTACTACAACCAACAGTGAGGTGTATAATTGTTTCCAGTTCTATCTTACAAAACCTGTATTTATC
Source organism: Protopterus annectens (assembly GCF_019279795.1). Lineage (NCBI taxonomy): Eukaryota > Metazoa > Chordata > Ceratodontiformes > Protopteridae > Protopterus > Protopterus annectens. The sequence goes on along the minus strand of NC_056741.1, from coordinate 565,753,805 downwards.
TGTTTCTCCTACTTTTTATACAGACTTTGTAAACTAATCTGAACATAAATGATTATCCTGGGCCACCATTATAAGCCACTCATCTTGTGGTTTAACTGCAGCTCTCTTTATCTATTCCTGCATCAAACTTGGCCAACATGTGGTTGTTCTAAAAGTTTTCTGTAATTGCTAATTCATCTGTTGGCTTTACCAATTGTCTTTCCTTTTTTTCTGGTCCTTTTTAGTTTTCTTTCTTTTATCTTTGGCACTTTCAGTTGCTGACTGATTCTTATCTACTTCAACATGACAAAATTATTAAATAACTATGGACATTTATTTATTTATTATTATTTATTTGTTAACCGGGTATATCTGACTGAGCATGAGCCCATTTTTAGTGGAGGCCCAGGGAGAAAAGCTCCTCACAGAAAACTTGGCAAGTCAGTGTATAACAGTATGCACAGAAAGGTTTCAAATATAAGTGTATACTGCAGTACAGAGATGACTGAAGATACGAATAAGATACTTAAATACAATACACACAATACATGAATTATAAAATTCAGCAGGCAGTAATGTAAAAGATACATGAAGTCAATGCTTTTTACTATAATCACAAAAGATGTCCAGAGATAGTACAAAGTAGAGCAGGTAAGGAAGCTAAGGAGAGAAAGCAGTTGGACATAAAATAGTACAGTCAGGTAGAGAAGATGTATGCAGTACATATGTAGTAGGGAATATAAAAAAGGACATCAGAAAGTGAAGAGTGCAATGCTGAAAGTAGTAAGGTAGGCAGAGGAAGGAAGGTTGAGAGATATTAAGGTAGTCAATTGAGAAGTTTTTTGTACTTGAGCAGGTTTGTAGGGATCCCCGGGGCGGTAGTTGGGAATCCAAATTGGAATATAGGGAGTTGCTTTGGCAACTTAAATTAGATGCTGGAAGAGCCCTGGGACTAAATGACAACATTAATATAGGCAGTGTTTTAAAACTAAGAGCTGCCATATTATGATTGGGAATGTGTATTTTAATCATTAATTGTTAATTATTATTAAAGTGTTTTGTTTTTATTGTATGAATTATATATTGGATTTACACCTTGCATCTATTTGTATTTTGACATTTTTTGTCCAATAGATTTTAACTTAGTGGACCAGGTCTCATTGTATAAATGAATGTATTGTTTCTTTAAATAATTGAATTGCATTTGGAGGGTTTGTCACATGATGTTTTTTAAACTATTTAATGGGGCAAATTACTTTGGTCAGAGTTCTGAAGAAGCCTGGTATTTGAACTAGGTGAAAGCGCTTAACTTTACTGTGTTGTTTCTTTTGGATGAGAACTCTGTTGTTTTTATCGTTTGAAGTGGAATTTATTAAATAAATTCTTTTTACGCTATTGATTGGAGGTCGTTTGTGGATCCTTCCTTTGCCAGAGTGGTTCTTGTTTGCAGTTTTTTTCCAATTTGTTGTCTTAAGGTAATCAATTGACAGAGAGTGTTAGGTTGGACTTTGGCAGGAATAGATCCATGAGTGTAGTAGAGTTTCTTGTACGGCCTTTTGAAGTTGAGTATTAGATATAGTTCTGATGGACAGAGGGAGTTTGCTTCAGGCTAAGGCAGCAGAGTAGCTATATAGATGTTATCCAATTTTTGGGGGGTTTATAGATATCCAAGAGGAACTGATCTGAGCTCCGAAGAGAGCAGGTAAAAGTATAAAAGGAGATGAGGGATGAGATGGCAAGGCAGGAAGTAGGTTTGTTGAGGATGGAGTGAATAAAGTGCAGCTGAGGAAGTAAGAAATGTTGGGCAAGTTCAAGCCAGCAAATAGATTTGAGAGAAAGGCAGTGTTGAGAGTTGTAAGGTTGGTTTATAACGAATCTAGTGATTTTATAATAAGTGAGTTCAAGCTTAGACTTTAGAGAGGATTATAGGTTACTTAGGATCGGTGAGGGATACAGTAAACTGAGAAGAAGGTAGGCATGTGCAAGGAAGAGTCTAGAGTCTTGTAAGGGATTTTTTGTTTCAATACAGCAAACCCAGATTTTGGTGGGTCTTTTTTATACAATTACAGATGTGTAGATCAAATTTAAGTTGATCCTCAATGATAGCGCCCAAGAGCTTGGTATGTGTTTCAACATTGATAACAGTGTTGTTGAGTGATGTGATGGTAAATGTAGATTTATGATGAGAAAGAGATTTGGGGAGAAAGAAGAAGAGTTTGGTTTTCTTGGGATAAAGTATGAGTTGATTGAGTTGATTGTCAGGTAACCATGTTTCGACAGAGTTGAAAGACATTTGGGTCAAATTGTGGATGTGAGATAGACTGTCTGAAGTGTAGATGATAGTTGCATCATCTGCATATTGTATGAGAGAGGAGTGAGAGCAGGAAGTGTGCAGACAGTTAGTGAAGATATTAAATAACAGAGGTCCAAGAATGGAACCCTGCAGTACTTCTGTATTGACAGGAAGGAATGGGAGGAGGGAGGAGAGCCATCTGACAGACTGCTGTCTGTTAGAGAGGTAACTTGAGAACCATTTAAGAGAGGAGTAAGAGAGACTAAGATCAGACAATTTGGTAAGGAGTTTGGGGTAAGAGACAGTGTCAAGGGCTTTGGAGAGGTCTAGATGTAGACAGGAAACAAGTTTATTATTGTCTCTGGCTTCAGAAATAGTTTGTGTGAAAGAAATTAGAGCAGTAGTTGTGCTATGGTTAGGACGTAAGCCATGTTGGGTAGAAGTGAGTAGATTTTCCTGAAGAAGATAATCAAGGAGCTGCTTTTGTATACATTTTTCACAAAGTTTAGAGAGGGAGGACAGGATGGCTATGGGCCTGTAGTTAGACAGGTCAGTGGAGTATCTTCCCTTATGGTAAAGAATGTTTTCCAGATACTGAGGATGCTAGATTCTTGAACAGATCAGTTGATCAGGATGGAAATAGGGAAGGCTATTGAGTTAGCAGCAAGCTGTGGGAAGGGGGGGGTAGATTGTCAGCCGAGGGAGAGCATGGCGTTAGTTTATTAAGTACAGATCTAATGTAAGAAGTGGGAAAAGGTTTGAGTGAGAAAGTGTTTTGTGGCACGAGGAATAGGTGGCAACAGGGAGGTTGGAGGTGTGACTACTTTGGGTTAGTTTGCTGATGGAGTCAATGAAGTAAGAGTTAAGAACAGTGGCTGTTTCAGTTGGAGAATTGTTAGTGCAAGGGTTAGGTATATTGGGGCTACCAGGATGAAGAATCTTGTTAATGGTGTTCAAGAAAATTTTAGGATTGCTGTGATGATTGGCTTGAGGCTTTAGGTAGAAGTACTTTGTATAATTATTTACATTTTTTAGTGAAGTTACAGAATTCCTTATAGTTTTGGAGGTGGGTAGGGGATTTAGTTCTTTGCAAGTTATTCCAAGCATTATTCCTCTTGTGCATTAAAAAGTGAGCAGTTTGAATGAGCCATGGTGCAAAGAGAGATTTTACTCGGATTTTCCTAAGGGGAGCTAGGGAGTTAAGAATATCTAGAAAAATGTGGTTGAACTTATGTACAGCATCATCAAGGGGTATGGGAAAAGGAAAAGGAAGGACCAGTTAGTAGAGGCAATTCTGTTGTTAAACACAACAGAGTTGAAATTAAAGAGACTGTGGCATTCTTTGAATTTATGCATCTGATATGTTGCTGGGAGTATCTTTGAATGCAGGTGGGAAGATGGTCACTTATAGAATCAGGTAGAGTTTCAGGGCTGTGGTAAACACTTGGATGGGATACTAGGATCCAGTCAAGGATATAGCTAGAATTGTTTGGCTTGTTAAAATGAGTAGGGGTTGAAATTAGTTGTGTGAAGTTGTGGAGATTTATGCTGGAGTTAGGAAAGTCAGTGCACAGGGTATGCCAATCAATGTTTACATCACCCAGAATTATAATTTCAAAAGATATGTGATGAGCAATCCAGGAGAGAATTTGTTCAAGAATGGGGATACATTTAGCAGCAACTTGAGTTTCTTGTGATTGGTAAGTTGACAGTTTACCTTTAAGAGTTATGCAGGGTGAAAGTTGGGTAGTGAGATGGACACGGGGGCTAAGATTAGTTGGTCAGAATAAATTATTGCTACTCCTTCGCCCTTTTTGTGTACCATATCCAAGGGGAGGATATTGTAACCAGGGGATAGAATTTCATTGTCTGTGATATGGGGGTTTAAGCGACATTTCAGAGAGAGTTATTAAGTCAGGAGAGTAATGGGTAATCCATGAGTTGAAGTCACTAACTTTGTTCAGAATGATGTGAATGTTCATGGAGTATATGTTTAAATATTTTGAGGAGGTATTGGGTGAGGGGAGGGGAGGAGAGGGTGTTGTGAGAGGATAATGGGAGGGGGCCTTGGTTGGGCTGAATGTCTCCAGATAGGAATATACTTTTGGTAATGGGTATAAAAGTAGGACTTTTAAAGTTGTATGTGTTTTATTTTGGCTTAGGTTTGAGAGGATGTGTGGGGTTAAGAACTAATTTAATTTTAGTATGAGTGGGTTGGAAGGGTCAAACGGAGAGGATGATATTGAGAAAGTGTGGGGTGTTTCTAATTCTTTAAGAGGGTGAGTAAGTGTTGGAGGAAAGTGCAAGGGAGATAATTTAGTTTGGTAGGAGGACTGATGATAGAGTAGAAAATGAAGTGGAGTGGAAACTAAGATGAGAAACACGGTAAGGATGGGTGTATTTGAAAGAAGAGTAGGGTTTGGAGGATGGGATTTTTAGTTGAGTGAGCTGTGGTATGGAAGAGTTTGAGTAAATGGGGAACTAGAGTTTGTATTGTTGTGTAAAGGGGGTGTATTTACATGGGAGGTGGTAGGTGACTAGATTTGTGGGGTTGTGTTTCAGTTTGTTAAGTGAGAAGATGGAGAGGGTGTGGTAGGTAGGGATTATGAGAGATCTGATACAATGGGGTGAAAGAGAGAGGAGGACATGAAAGGGAGTGGTAAAAGAGGGTTAGAGTATAAATTTAGAGTAAGTGGGGTGGATGGAATTTGGGGGTAGGGTAGGGGAGCAGAGTGAGCCTGATGGAATGAGGGCTTACAGAGTGGGTTGAACCATGAGAAGCAGACCAAGGAGCATAAGAGTAAGCTATCAGTGTCTGGTGAAGTACCACAAGTCACTGCCAGATTGTGCAGAGATCTATGTTGGGCATAAAAAGTCCCATGCGTAACGTGTAAAGCAGGAGAAATAAAATGTTAACTTGCCCAATAAATAGGCAAGAGTAAGCAAAAAGATAGCTGTGTAGTGGGAGATGGGTGGGGGGGCCTAGATAATTGTGACCCAATTTGTGTGCATGCCACTACCCTAACTTAATTAATAACACAATTTAACAGCAGACTTAAGAACTGTAGCTTATCAGAGTACATGTACTCTTAGTAGACTTTGACATTGTATCCAGTCTTGGGACATGGTCTTGCAGTTAATCATGTATTCAGAGGCAGCCAATCGGTTAAGTAGATTTACAGAGGTAGCCAATCCCAGTGGGGGGACACCCGCATTTGGTAGAAGAGGGTGACTGTAAAAAAAAAGAAGACACAGTTGCAGTAAGGGGGAATATAGGACAATCTAGAGGAAAATATGTAACAATTTGAAAAAAATAGATAAATCAAAAGGTGGAAGGAGCTTCTGGCCCTTATAAACAGCAAGGTAGTAGAGCAATGAACAGTTAGCAATGTACACTGTTTCTCAAAAATATAATGCAGTACTGCAATGAACACTTATTAGTGAAATCTATTTACACTAGTATTACAAAACAACTATACGTGAACCATATAGTATATATAGCAAAAACCCAGCTGACGAAGGACAAGAGTTTGTGGTAGTTCAAATAACAAAATGAAAATAAAATCGACAAGGAACCCACTAAGATTTGGACAGTTAAAACCCTGTATTTAATTATAAAATAGTTAAAAGACAAGCGATTTTGGAAAGTTCCTTCATCAGATCAAAGATCATAATGTGCTTGACCACTATGTATAAAGCATTAGCCAATCCTGAGCTCATATTCAAACCACACCTCCTTGGTCATCGTAGTCATTGATTCTAAGAGCCAACACCCCCAAATCAAGCTGTTCAATCACGTTCAGTGTTTGAGCCTTCATTCTCTTAGAATAGGTTTCAAGGGAAGATATGCATTTAGACCTGGCAATTTATCCCCTTGCAAGGCTGCAGTCCAACAGGCTTCAGTAGCCTCAGTGTAATTCCATAAATTCAGTTCAGGACCTTTTTACTTGCATTCCCAGGGCTGAGGGGGTGGAATTTTTTGAAGATGCCTTACAGGCATGCTCCAAAATGGACCCTGAAGAGATTCGACTCACCTGTGAAATTATGGCACACGTGCTTGATAATAACTATATATTTTTTAAGGGTGAGTATTATCAACAAATCAGAGGGGTCGCCATGGGAGCAGCCTCTGCCCCATTATATGCTAACCTGGTTTTACTTGGATGGGAAATGCAAAATGTTTTGAACAGCAGATATCAATCAGATATTCTTTTATACTATAGATTCCTGGACAACATTTTTGTTTTGTGGAGAGGAAACTTTGCAGATATTTCCCACTTTATGGAAAATCTTAATAAAACTACCACCTTCCTAAGGTTTACACACCAAGTGAACAGATTTCAGATCAATTTTCTTGATGTAAGGATTTCTAAAATAAATGAAGGTTTCAAATCTAATGTGTATCGCAAGCCTACTTTCTGTAATGCTTACTTGCACTACCAACGTTATCACCCCAAAAGTCAGAAAAGAAGTATAGTAAAGGGCCAGGCTATCAGAGTTGCCAGGATGACATCTGAGAGAGATGATGTAATACAAGAGTTTGATAGGTTGAAGACCATGTTTTTTGAAAGAGGATACCCCTCAAATATAGTTGAACCAATTCTGAAAGAAGTACTTGATGAATGGAGAAATAAATATAAACCGCTTTTGGGTAATGGTGTAAGTAGGATTGTAGTTGGTAGGGGTGAGCTGGAACATGAACCTGGTCTAAGTACCCTTTCCCCTACAGACCTGACAGATTTTAGCCAGGCATGCATTATCCAGCACTGTCCACTCTCCAATAGAGTTAAAAATGTTTTGTATAAGAACTGGGGTATTTTTAAAACTAACAGCGAAGTATACAGGAAAGTAGGTGAAAAACCCACCTTTTCTATAAAGGTAGGCACAAATTTAAAATCCAGTTTGGAGAAAATTAATGTTGGGAGATCTAACACTGGAGAAAACACCAAACCTTGTGGGCGATGTCCCCAATGTAGCCATATTTTGCGGGCTTCATCTATTACTTTAAGCAACATGGTTGGCAGTACCCTACATTTAAGAAAAGGGAATTGTTACACTGCTATAATAGTTTACATTGCATTATGTAATACCTGCAATGGATTTTACATTGGTAAAACCGAGTGGGCCCTCAAATGCAGGATTTACGAACACGTGTATGAGATAAAAAATAAAAAAAAGAGATGAATGCTCTTTTTAGACACTCTATGGTTTGTGAGGGACATACAGGGTTTAAGTTTGGTATAGTGGACATTGCAGACCTTGATATAAGAGGAGGGGACTGAAAAAATTACTTGTGTAAAAAAGAGCTAATGTGGCAACTAAGGTTAGCCGCTAATTTTCCCCCAGGTTTAAATGACCACTTATCAATTGTCCCTATTTTAAAAGAAAAATCAAATAGATTAAAATAGATTAAAAATAATATTCAGCTTATTTAAGCATGTGGCAGTTTAATGTTTTTGCACAATGGACTAATATGTTTATAACTGAGATAGGATGAATTTAAGTGGAATCTGAATGCTTTTTAACATGTATTTTTTTATTATTTGATTTTATATATTTGTAATTAATTGAGTTATTTCACTTTAAGAAAAGCAATTATGTATAATGGCCTAATTAATTTAATTGTGGAGGGTCATATAAGTAATTGATTGATTCAGCATAATTTGTTCTGATGAGCTCATTTTTGACTTATGAAAGCTCTTAACTGGATTTAGAGCTTTGTTATTGTAGTGTAATAAACTGACGTCCTACAGTCCGAGTGGTGCAGTTTTTTATTGTTTTGGTAATTCCATAAATCACCACCCATTTTACTAATTCTACAGATCTGTAACACCATAAATGTAAAATTATGCTCAGGATGAACCAATTTGTGTTGAAACAAAGCAGTGGTGTTCTTATCCAACTTAATGTCACTTAGGTATTGTAGAATCCGGTCTTTTAATATCCTGTTCATTTTACTTAAGTAGAACAAAGTGCAGGCTCCACATTTATTGAGGTAAATAACATTTTGTGTAAAACAGTCAGCACAGAGTTTTGGTTGATATACTCTCCGTATAAGTGGATGCACAAAAATGTTGGTCTTAGATATCTGCCTACATGCTTTGCAGCAACAACATGTCCCAATCCTATCACTGCAAATCAAGTTATTGGCAGTACTAGTGACACTTTTATTCAATAATTTTTTAAGATTTTTATTCCTCTTGTATGAAAACATCAGGAAATTGTCAACTATAGGTCTAAAAAGATCATTACTGGACAGAATTTTCCAATTGTTCTTGATAATGTCACAGACTCCCTTTATGTCACTGCTAAATTTCAATGCTACTCTAATTTTTGGATCAATTCGTTCATGCTTATTTTTACTTGATGTTTCTGAATTCAGGAGTTTATTGAACCATGCTTTACTTTGGTTCCTCTGAGCTTTTAACATCACACACAATGTCACTTACTAGTTGTTTGCTATAGCCACTTTGCTTAAAATTATCTGTTAACAATTCTAATTCAGAGTTAAGACTTGCCTCATCTCTGACTAATCTTGAAATCCTCAAAGCTTGTCCTCTCACAATGTTAGGAAAAATATGTCTTGGGTGCATACTATCAAAACTAAGTAGTGTATTCTTTCAACATTATTTCTTATACAGGGTAGTTCCCATCTGACCAAACTCATCGAGAAAAACCTTAACATCCAAAAATTCAATCACCTTTCCAGAATGGTGGACAGTGAACTGTAGAAAAGAAAGAAGTAGTTGTTTCCAAGTAGGCTATAAACTGTTGTAATTCTGTTGCATCCCCATTCCAGAGGAGGAAGGCATAATCTACAAATCTGTGATAAAAAACATTTTTTTCTCTCCAAATATTCCCAGACGTGAAGATATATTGCTCCTCCCAAAGACCAAGAACAATATTGGCATAGGAATTAGCGCAGGGTGTGCCCATGGCAACACCCCAGCGCTGCCAATAAATCTGATCTTGAAACATGAAAATATTATTCTTCAACACCAACTGCAACAAGGAGCAAATTCTATTGATCGTGCAGCCGTCATATACCTTATGTCTATTCAAAAATTCTTTAACCGCTTGAATTCCATTTGTATTAAGGATGACAGTAAACAGACTGTTAACATCCAATGTTACAAATAGAAAACTTGAGCTATATCCTTCAATACAGCGGGAGCTTTACACAAGACTGATTGTAACTGTTTCTCTATCCTTATGGATATAGGTTCTGTGGACCAGCCATTACCCGCTACTACTGGTCTCAGTGCTGGATTTTGTTTATCTTTGTGTATTTTTGGTAAACCATTGATGACAGGGATTACCGGATGTTCAACTGTAAAATATTGGTGCATCTCCCTAGTTGTCATTTCTCTTACTTGCAAATCTTCCAAGTTATCTTTTATTCAGACAATTATATCTTTTGTTTCAGCTTCTTGAATCACCTTATAAGTTAATGCCGAACCTAACATATCCTTCATTTTACATATATACCAATCATGATTGAGAATGACAACCACAACCCCTTTATCAGCTGGTCTCACAGTTAACTCTTTGTTATTCATCAACTCCTGTAAAGCTCATCTCATCCACTGTTAAATTATTAAAATTCTGTTGATGCCATGAATTCATGTATTCAGCAAGTTTCCTTTCACATATGTCCAAGAAAATATCCACAATGGGATGTGGCATAGGAATAAAAGAGCTAGGTTTCTTAAATATATTTTGTACTCTGTTATCATCATCCCCATATAAAGTTTTCAAGAGGAGATTTCTTGCAAACAGTCTGAGGCCAAATATAACATCACATAATTTGGACAGTGCAGCAGGTACAAATGATAAACCTGTATTTAAAAGCTTAAGTTGTTCCGCAGTCAAAACCAAATTCGAGAGTTTATATACCAAGTTGTTATCATCAGACTCTAAGTTGACATCTTTCTTCTTTTGCATTCTCTGTTGCAAGATATCTGTATGTTGCACTTTAATCTCTCTTTTATGGGTAGTGGTAGCATGGAAAAGAATGAAGTAATCACTGATGATTCTTTAGGTTTGGCACCTAGTACTTCATAATTAGCTGCATGCACATCTGCTCAAATAGTGAATGAACCAGAGTTCTTTGGTCCCTTGTGTTTCTGCTAACAGCTCTATTGATTCTTCCTCAATTATCTCCTGTTGAACGGATAGTTCTCTATTGGGTTTCCAAGAATCTGTAATATTACTGGAAGTCTTGACATCACCATTTGTATTAGAAACCTTTAAGGAATCCGTAACAGATGTACTTTCTGTTGTATACTTCTTATATTCACTCTTGGGCCATACAAAAATATGGCCCTGCTTAAAATCATTGAAATCCCTAGTTAGCTTCTTTGTCTTAATCATTTGCAGCTTGTTATCATAGTGAGTTAATGAGCAGAAATGTTCTTCCAATTTAGATGCATACTGTTCACTCATAAAATGTATTTCTAACTCACTCTGTAAAGTACACACCTTTTCCAGAAGATGCTGTTCCTCTGGTTTAAAATAGTCTAATAAAACCTGTATATATTTAAAATTCGCCTCCAAATTAATTTGCTGCCATTTAGCTAGAAGATCCAGATTTGGCCTTGTGCGGGCATACATAAAATACGCATTCCCCTAGGTATAATCTTGAAGTGTTGACAAGCTTCAAAATGAAAGCGCTGCCACTGCAGAGGGGACCTATAGCTTGCAAGGAAGTGGTGTTGGACACTGAGACATGGTTTAAAGCCATGGAGAGAACACCAACAGTGCAAGGTTATAATGCCTTCCACAGATTTAGGCCAGCTACTTCACAGGCAGGGACTAAAGATGGAGGTGTCTCTATTTACATCAAAAATAAATATACTTCAAGGCTGGTCAAACAGGACAATGCACTTGAGCTGCTCCATGTTCAAATCACCATAGGAAAAATCCAGTACCACTTCCTTGCAAGCTATAGGTCACCCTCTACGACCCAGGAAACCCATACCATTGTATTTAAACTTATTAGAAGCACTAATCATCCAACACAACACCATATTCATGGGTGTCTATAATTAACCCACTATTAACTGGGAATCCTATATGAAACCAAACGTACATGCACAGAGATTCCTGGATTTTGTAAACACAAAACTCCCTGAATCAAATAGTTAATACATCAACCAGGGGTGCAACCATACTGGATCTGGAATGATTCTGTCTACCTGCACTAATTGGCCAACACAGGGTAGTTAATTAGCTTGATGGAGAGAATCTCTGATTCAGACACGGGGTAAAAGCACTCTTCATCAGCAACACATTACCACTTCACCGAATCATACACTGCACTATCAGACCTGACCACACTAGTGCTCTCCCTACCAGCCAGTGCATCTACATGCAGACACACACACACACACGCGCAGACACGCACATACACGCACACACACGCACACACACACACACACACACACACACACACACACACACACACACACACACACACATGCCCAAACATCATAATGTCGACTCCACACTTGCTCATACGGAAACACACACATGCACTCGACACACATGCATACAGAGCCAGCATTCCATATCTAACTCCTGTACTGCAACCATGTAGTCTTACACACACACGCGCATGCACGGCTCTACTATACTTGCCTGTAATGTGAGTACTTCCATAGAAGTGAATAGGTTATGGCATTCACTTTTTCCTCCAAGAAAAAAGAATAACTTAGTTGAGTTAGTCCTGAGATGTTGCCATTTCTAAAGGAAACTCATGGCTAATTGGCTTATTCACTCACCTCAACTGCCACATCAGCATGTGACTTCCCCAGCAAGACCACTGTCTGTGCTATGGTCATTTACAGAGGAAAACCATAGACAGAGAGCTGTCTGTAAATCAGAAGGCTTATCACAATGCAGAAATCTTCCGTTTTAAGACTTCTGCATCACTGTAAGCCTTTCTGTTTCCCAGGTATGGAGCCTGTTATTAAGGAAAATCTGAAATAATTCTAATTTTAATACTTTCAAGTCAAATTTAGGTAAGTATGTCAGGAAAAGTGTAATGACACACAGCAGCCAGGCATTTAGGAAAATATCCTTATATACAACTGATTTGCTTTAATCAGAGCATGTGGTGCTGCTTTATCTTACCCCATATTTGTTTACTGGCCTTTGTGTCTTTAAGTTTCTGATTTTATTATTCTATAAAAAAATTATTTACCATAACATAATGATACTCAAATATATGTTTATCACTGGTACTATTTTGTCACACTCAGAAATGATCCTTTAATGAATATTCTTTAAAATAAGACAAGAATAATTACTATTTTTTTTTTTAAACAAGAACCATCTTTATTGAATTATCACTTATGACATAAGCAGTCATGCATTTATATAAATGAAAACAAACCACATTGACATATTTTCAGTTGCAAACATTACACATTACATAATCTTCTATACAGTCATTGTCAATCAAACATTACATAGCTTATTCAGTTACCGCCTTCCCTTAAACCTTATTTCTCCTCCAAAACATCTGTATGTATTGTTTCCACTATTACATTTTTTTCTATGTAATTTGCACCTACATTTTTTCTAAAGATCCCACTTCCATTTCATTTATCTCTGTTACTATGTTCACTACTTCTAGTATGGTTGGTTTAGACTTTGATTTCCATTTTTTAATTACTGCTTTTTGGCAGCCACCATAATTAATCTCAGCAAGGCCCTACTATTTCTAGGCAATTCTGATTTTTGTATCACAGCTCAAAAATTAATTTCCTTATTTACATCAGTTTTTATAGTCTACCACCCTATTACACTCCCAAAATATATGTTCCCAATTACCTCTTTCTTCATCATCACACCTACAACATTTCCAGTCTACAAATGAAAAATTCTTTGGAGTTTGTTTGGACTATAAAAATACTTATGCAAACACTTCCAAGCAAATATCCTAAATGTTCTAGACTTTGTTGCATAAAAGAGTGTTATTATCAGTTGGTATTTTTGTCTGAGTTTGAAACCTCAAACCATCACAAGCGAAAGTTACATCCAACATGTTAAGTCCGTTAATTGTCAGAAATCCTTTTGGAAAGAAGTACTGTGTAAGACATATTCAACTCTTTCAGAGATCATTTAATATTATGGCTGATCCTGTTCGTATCAAATTTATCATCAATTAATTTATGATGTAACAATAATTGAATGTGTTGTGTAGCAGCTAAGATAGAATAATGTTATTCCCTTCAAATGCCCCAAAGATAGCAGCCCAACCAAGTGATACAATGCTCCACTGCTTTACCAAGTGATGGTACTCATGTCCCATAAAAAAAATGTTATTTATCATGCTTCAAGCCCACCCCACCACACACACACACACACACGCACACACACACACACACACACACACACACACACACACAAAGTACACATGCAGACATAGCACTGCAAACAGATTTTACATAAAAAGTAACTTAATGCTGGCCACCTGGTTACATTTAACAACATTCAACTTTGAAAGGGAATCATCTACCTTTAACATATTCGGGGCAAAGCATGACATTTTATAGACTGCACACTTAGGTGGGAATAGTTTTTGTCACCATATCAATGTGTTATAGTCATTACAGCCATTCAGGATATTTGCTATCTATTGCATCGTATTTACTTATTATGACTAATGTCAGGGTTACCACTTAGCAACAGCAATGTTTCCTCTCTTCTCCATTGCAGAAATATGGAATATACAATCATTTGTTCTACTCCATACAATACACCAGTAAAACAAAAGAACACACCATAATACCTAGAATAAGTACACCTGAAATAAAATATATTCATATAAGTGACATTGTAGTATGTTTTCTCTTTTATAAATATTTTCATGTACAGGATGTAAGAGGTTTTGAGGACTTGTGTTTTAGGATTTAGGACTCAGGTCTTCAGAAGTTTAGAAACATGGCAAATATACTGATATCTCAAAACATTAAACCTTCTGATGAGATGAGCTAGGTTAGTGTATGGTTTTGTCACATCCTCTAATGCAAACTTTTCAGTGATGTTATAAGAAAGAAATAAAGAAAATATCTGTCATTTAAACAGTATAGCTTCATAGGTTCACAGACTGTTACTAGGCTAATGACCCAAGGGTTCTTTCTAAGCCTAGCCAAGTTTTCCCAAAATAATAATGACATCCTGTATTCAAGTAGGACACTGAGCGCCAAGCATTTATCAGCTACCTATGTCCATAATGGACATGGGTGCCAGGGCTATTGTAAATTTTCTGTTTACCCATAAACTGGTCTAAGTTGCACTTAAATTGGGTAATAGACAAACTCGGATTCACATGGATGGGAAGCCTGTTTCATAGGTGGGACAGTCTCTGGCAAACATATTTGTCTCTCTAGCATGTTCTGTTTAAGTCACAGACAAAAACTCCAATGAAAAACGGTCCAGGCCACAGGAAACGGCTGAATAAAATAATTTAATTTATTTTGAAGTAATCAACACACAAGCGCTTTCACCCTGACACAATGCAGGGCTTTTTCAAGTGAAAATGAACAAACACCATAATCATTCATTTAAATACCCTAGTACATAAAAAGGAGCCAAAGGGTCTTAAAGCAGTAAATACCCCACACATTTAAAATGTTGCCAAAACAGCATTACCCATTTTTCCTAAAAAACTTCTATGGTAAATATATTGCGTACAATAAATATTGTCATTCTCTAGTTATAGTAGTAATGTAAAAATAAAAAATAATAAAAATATGCAATTTTCAACAACTTTCAAACAATAAAAGTTAAAAAAGCATTAAAAAGTGTTAAGAAATGCATATTTAATTACAACTTCCCTGCTTTCTTAATTAAATAAAGCTTAATGGAGATATATGGTCATTTAGACCAGGGGGTGGGGTGCATTCAATTTTACTTGCCAGTAGGTTTCCCTACAGCATAACCAATTTTCCCAATCACCCCTCCTAGGATCAATAGAGACCTGTTCAAGAATTTCAAAATGGAATCCAGAGTGGTTAGGTTCTGCATGAAGGTGCCTATAAAGTGCATTGTTCAAACTTTTTTCTTTATATTGCAAACATGCTCATATATACATTTACTTAATGCTCTTTCAGATTTCCTTACATAAAATCTGGGACAATCTTTACATACAGCCAGGTACACTATACACCTAGTCATACAGTTACCCTTCCAAAAGTGTATGACACTTTTCATGTAGTTGTCCAATCTAATTAGTTCTTTATCAGTAATGCGTTTACAGTAGTTGATCCTAGGGGGGGGTGATTGGGAAAATTGGTTATGCTGTAGGGAAACCTACTGGCAAGTAAAATTGAATGCAACCCACCCCACTGGGTCTAAATGACCTTATCTCCGTTAAACTTTACTTACTTAAGAAAGCAGGGAAGTTGTAATTAAATATACATGTCTTAACACTTTTTAATGCTTTTCTAACCTTTATTGTTTGAAAGTTGTTTAAAATTGCATATTTTTATTATTTTTTATTTTTACATTACTGCTATAACTAGAGAATGACAATATTTATTGTACACAATATATCTACCATAGAATTTCTTTAGGAAAAATGGGTAATGCTGTTTGGGCAACATTTTAAATGTGTGGGGTATTTACTGCTTTAAGACCCTTCGGCACCTTTTTTATGTACTAGGGTATTTATAGGTTCATAGGTTGGTACTAGGCTATTGGCCCTAAGGCCTATGCAAGCCTAGCCATAACAATTCCCTGGAAATTTTTTCCCACAATATTTACTTCTCTGGGCCCCTGTCTAGCAGGGTGACTGACATGATCCCCGGGGTGAATTTCCTATCTCCCATCCAATCATCAAGGTTCCTTTTGAAGGGGGCCAATGAGGTGCTATGCTTGACATGTATGGGCAGTCTATTCCAGAGTATGGGGAGTCTCTGGGTCAGGAACCTATCCCTCCAGCATGTTTTGTTCAATGTGATGATAAGGTTTAGATCCCTGGAGCATGTGGCACTGAGGGATTGGGATTTCTTTAAGTGGAGCATGTCCAGCAGCTCAGGGTTTGACATGGCCTTGTGCGTTAAGCAGAGATCGCCTCTGAGTAGACGATATGCCACAGAGTATAGCTGGAGTTTTTTTAGATGGTCAGCATATGGCATCTGCTTTAGGCCTGTGATTCTTTTAGTGAGGTATTTCTGTGGCTTTTCCAGCTGTTGTAGATGTCTTGTGAGGTACATACCAAATGGGGCATTATACTCTATAATGGGTCTAATGAGGGATGAGTACAGTGGGACAATGACCTCCTTTTTTCTGGATGAAAAGCCCTTAGTGATGAGGTGTGCCACGTAGAAGGATTTCCTGACTGTTGTGGCGATGTGGTTATCGAAAGTGAGACCACTGTCCACTTGTGTCCCTAAGTCTCTCATCACACTTTCGATGTTTAGTGTCATGCCACCTATGTGGTAGTTCATGGGTACATGTTTTTTCCAAAGGGGATGACTATACATTTCTTGGCATTAAGCTTGAGCCCATGGCTCTGGCACCAGGCATCTGTTTCTGTAAGGCCCTTTTGTAGAATATCCACATCATTTGGGGATTCTATAATGGCTCCCAGTTTGCAGTCATCTGCAAACTTTGTTAGCCAGAGTCCCTTAATGTTGGCCTGTACTTCAGAGAAGTAGATGCCAAACAAGAGTGGTCCCAGGACTGAACCCTGAGGTACTCCACTTGTCACTTGTCTGGAACTGGATTTGGAGTTGGCTACTTTTACAGTCTGGGTTCTGTCAGTAAGCCAGTTGGCAACCCATCGAGTGATGTAGGGATTTATGCCCAGCTTAGTAAGTTTATCTATGATTCCAAAGTGGGGGATGGTGTCGAAGGCCTTGGCGAGGTTCAGATAGGCTGTGTGGACCTCCTTACCTTCGTCCACAGCTCTGGAGACTGATTTGAAGAAGTCAGTCAGATTCAGGAGACAAGATCGGCCCTTCACAAACCTAAACTGGGTTGGGTCCAGTGTCTGGAGGTTGCCAATGTCTTTGTTTATAAGTTCCATGATAATGCGATCCATGCCCTTGCAGATCAGGCTTGTCAGACTGATGGGATGGTAGTTCCTGGGATCCAAGGTGGATCCTCCCTTGTGGAGCGGGATAACTGTAGCTGTGCGCCACTTAGTGGGCACGAAGTCTGAGGTGAGGCTATGATTAAACATGACACTTAGGTGGGGTGCCAGTTCATTTTGTAGTTCATGTAGTACACACCCTGGGATGTCATCTGGTCCCATGGATGCTGTATTCTTAGCTTTGGAGAGTGCTGTTTCTACCTGTGTGGCTGTGATTATCAGAATTTGGCAATCTCTTGGTATTGAGATGGGCCCTTTAGGGGGTGAGAGGGGAGTGAAGTTGGCACTAAATCGATCTGCCAGGATATTGGCAATATCCTTGGGATCGGTATATTTAATGCCATTCTGTTGTAGTTCAGAGCAGATCTGAGCATTGCCATTTAGATTCTTGACATAACTATAGAATGCCTTGTGGTTGTCTTTGGAATCTTTGGCAATTTTATTTTTGTAACTAGCTTTTGAGGATTTTATGAGGGATCTCAGCTTCTTACTGAGGCTGGTGAGGGAGTTTTTTGCATCCTGGGATTTTCCTCTTTTCTGCAACAGTTTCTTCCTTCTGTTGTATAGTTTGTTTATAGCAGGGGACCACCAGATTGGCTTCCTTTTTTGGAGAAGAGCATCTTGGTTCTGTTTGGGATGGCACGATTCATGCACGAGTGGATGTGCTCGTACAGTGCCTTAGTGTAGGATTCTGCAGTCGAACTTCCAGATCCTGTCTGCGTGGGTGTTGTGAAGTTTGTCACTTCTAACTTCAGTAGCATGAAGTTGGCTTTGGAGAAGTTTTTTAAGGAGGTTTCCTTACTGGGGGGTGGGGGTAGGATGTGGATGTCATGGGTGATTTGCTTATGGTCAGACCTGACCAATGAGGGGTGACCACTGGTGTGGAGCATCTATCTCCCATGTTGGTAATGACCAGGTCTAGGATATTGGAGCCCCTGGCTGGACAATGGATTAGTTGATCCACGGCATTGGAATTTATGAATTCCAAGAACCGTTGGGAAAAGGAGTTTGTACCCGAGTAGTTTTCCCAATTAATGGCAGGGTAGTTGAAATCACCTAGTATTAGGGTGCTTGGTTGTATCTTAATATTTTCCAGTATGTTTAGGAAGGCATAGTGAGAATCTTGGGGTATGGTGGGGGATCTGTAGCAAGCTACAATTTGGATTGCAGTCTTACCTAGTGTTAGTTGCACCTGGAGAATTTCAGATGTATTGTCTTGGGCAACTAGCCTGGAGGTGTGAATATCCTTGGTGAATATGGACACTCCTCCACCTTTAGTGTTTCGGTCTTGGTTTTGTGGCCGAAATGTGTGGTAAGAATTGTGGCCTGGTATTACAGGGGTGCTCTCTGAAGCCTTGAACCAGGTCTCAGTCACTGCACAGATATCGATGTTCTCCATTTTTAGGAGTGCCTCGAGAGAGTGCATTTTGAGGTTTAGACTTCTAGCATTGAGTAGCATTACATTCAGATTTTGCATGCTTGTATCTGTTACGGTGGCGGTTTTATCCTTTGAACCTTGCCTAAAAAAGGCACTATAGGGGTGGCAAGAGCTTTAGCCAGTAACCTGAATCCCAGGGGTGACAGGTGCAGACCATCTTTGGCAAAGCATCGTGTTTTGTTGATCATGTCTTCCCAGGCAGACAAATACTGGATCCCCTTTGAATGACACCAGAAGCTTTGCCAATTGTTGAAGTCAATCATTTTGTCCTTATACTGTGGTATCATTCTGGGCGAAGGCAGGATGCTACTCAGGGCTAGGGTCATACCTGCCTGGGTCACATGATCCAAGAGATCTTCCATGTCTCTTTTCCTGTAGTCCAGGGAGGTACATCTCAAGTCATTTACTCGAGCATGGACAATGACAGAGTCGTATTTGTACTTGTTGTGGAGTGACTTGAGTGCATGTGTTATGTGGTGGATCCTGGCACCCAACAGGCAGCTGACTGTAATTTTCTCCTTGTTCAGCATGGTGAGTGGGACATCAGTGTGCCTGACTATAGAGTCACCTATGACTAAAGTGTTGGATACATTGTCTTGCCTTAGGGGCTGTTGTTGGGTGGCACACTGGTGTTGTGAGCTATGTGTCACTTTGGTTGTGACTGGTGTTTGTTTGCGTTTCGGCTTCGGAGGTCCTTGTTGCTTGGGCAGGTTAATGTTAAGGGCCTCCGCATATGTGGGTTTAGTGTTGCTATGTGTGGGAGTTGATGGTGTGGGTTTTGAAGGGCTATGAGTTGCTAGAGGTGTAATGCAGGTGTTAGCCTTCTCCTCTTGACTGTCTAGCACTGTCTTGACCGGAGAGAGCTTTGCTTCCAGTTTGGCTATGTAAGTGCATCTCTCGCAGGTTGTAGTGTTGGGTAGTAGGAGGAGAGGATTGTCTGTGTACATGAGGCAGTTGCCGCATTGCCCCAGTATGCCCAGATTCACCAGGTGGACAGGAGAAACCATCGGAAGCTGACCCTTGGATATGCCTGTTTAGGTGCTTTTTTGTAAGGTTTAAGAGCTGTTTTCCCTTACCTTTGCAAGGTACTTTGCAATTGTAGGCTGTTTAGTGCCTATGATTAATTTCTCCTTATTGACAAGGAGAGCTGAGTGCTTGTATCAGGTTCAGGCTTCCTAGTGCTTTACAGCAGGTACTAGAGCAAGTGCTAGTCACAGGGATTCAGATTTTAGTGCTACTACTGAGAAACCAGCTAGTTTTAAGGGAAAATTTGAAGAGCAGATTTTCTGACACCTGGAATAGTTTAATTGTAGCCTCGTAGTGCTGCACGATGTGAAAATGTGCAAACACACACGTTTTTAAGCCAGAAAGTTGAAAGGGATAGAAATCAGCCCAAAAAGGCTAATAAAATTACAATTTCAGAGCTGGAAACCACTCCTCTAGCGTTAGATAGGCAGTACAATGCTCACCAGTCCCACTGGTAGGCAGTAGGACTTCCCTCTGCCACAGCAAGGTCTGGATAGCTCTGAGCACAGAAAATAAAGTCCTGAGACAAGCAAGGCCTGCGATATGGACTGGCTAGAAAGGGTGGGAAACAAGCAAACAAGATAGTATATATATTTTTTGTTGAAACAGGCTAAACAATGCAATAATGCAGTAAATAAACACAGAAAAGACTAACACACTTGAGTGTGTAGTCCTAAACAGTAAATGCAATTAAAACTCTACAAAATTAGCAATTTAAAACTTTTTAAATGAAGCAAGGTAAGTGCACAACTGAAAAACAATTTAAGTGGCAGTAATACAGCAGAGTAAGTAGCTAGTTTACATATACAGAGAAATCTATATATACAGAAAAGCAGCTAAAACACACAAACCCTTCAGATGCAGTGCAACCTAGAGTACTTGAGTTGTAGCAATATTAAGGCAATTACAGTTATAATAAATGCTCTAAAATACACTCTATATTTCCAAAATGTTTGAGAAGCACAGTTAGAACATAAGGAAATTCAGGCAATTTTTTTTTTTTTTTAAAGGGAAAAAGGAGAAACAGAAGGCCTTATCAAATGGTCTCTCTGTATTAGGTAGAATGAGCTAATGACACTTGGGAGGAGTGTCCCAGATCAGATTTACAGTAGGGGCGGGCAACTGCAAAGTCACCAAGTATAACACAAGACACCAACAGGGAGGATGGGTGGGGACACTAAAGCTATTAGCCTACAAAGCACTAGAGAAAGCCACAAAATGAAAGTTATTTGTAAAGATACGGAATGCTTTAACTGCAAACAAATCAGTTACCCGTGCAGATTACAATAAAAGTGCTGTATATAAATTGCTAGAAACAATAAACTGTATAAATAATCGAAAAAACAGGATACTTGTATATCTTAGCTATAAGTTGGAGTCCACACCTCTCATCCACTCTGCTCAGTGTGTATAGACAGAAACTCTCTCAAAGTTAGGGCTTAAATACCAGAACAACTTTTTTTTTTTTTTTTTTACAAAAACACAAAAGAACCAGCCCCCACTAGCCTGCAGCTATTAGCCTACAAAGCACTAGAAAAGCCACAAAATGAAAGGTATTTGTAAAGATACAGAATGCTTTAACTGCAAACAAATCAGTTACCCGTGCAGATTACAATAAAAGTGCTGTATATAAATTGCTAGAAACAATAAACTGTATAAATAATCGAAAAAAAACAGGATACTTGTATATCTCAGCTAAGAGTTGGAGTCCACACCTCTCATCCACCCTTGAATGATTATGGTGTTTGTTCATTTTCATGTGAAAAAGTCCTGCATTGTGTCAGGTTGAAAGCACTTGTGTGTTGATTACTTCAAAATAAATTATTTTATTCAGCTGTTTCCTGTGGCCTGGACCACTTTTTTATTGGAGTTTTTTGATTTTGCGGTCTTCTGCAAGTTCTGTTTTATAAGTCATAGACAAAGTTCAGTTCCTTAGACCTTGTATTTGTGGTACTGTTTCACTTACGAATATGCAGGCGATTCATAATTGTGGGGTTTACAGATGACTTGTAAGCCAGGCATAGATCACCATTCAGCAATCTATAGGAGACTGAATAGAGTGAAAGGGCTTTAAGGCACTCTGCTTAAGGTAAGTTTGTACTGCCTTGCATTTTCTTTGCAAGGAATCTCTGAGGTCAATCTAGTTCCTGCATATGCCTGGCGAGGTACCTACTGAAGGGAGCATTGTACTCTATGATTGGTCTGATGAGGGCAGAGTAAAGTGTGATGATTAGCTCTTTAGACCTAGATGCCATGCCATTTCTTATAAGTTTTACAACATAAAAGGATTTCCTCACCAATGTGGCCATGTGGTGGTCAAAGGTAAGGCTACTGTCTATGTGCATACCCAGATCCCTGATCATTGGATTGACTCTTTGGGGTGTATTATCGACATGGCAATTAGCCAGGATGGTTGGCTTCCCAAAGGGTACAAAAATGCATTTCTTAGCATTGAGTTTAAGATCATGGCTTTGGCACCATTTGTTAGTCACAGAAAGGCCTTCTTGAAGAATGCTAGTCAATGGAGTCGATGATAACCCGAGTCAGTGATGACCACCAGCCTGCAATTATCTGCAAACTTAGTCAGCCATAAACCTTCAGCATTTACTTCTATTTCAGAAAAATAGATGCCAAAAAGGAGCAGGCCCAGTACTGAGCCCTGGGGGACTCTGCCAGTGACTGGCCTCTTGGTGAAGGTGGCCTCCCCTATTTTGACCTCCTTGGTCCTATCAGTAAGCCAGTTGGCTAACAGTGGGTGATAAAAAGGGTTTATAGTTAGTTTATTGAGCTTGTCTATAATGCCTGAGTGGGGTATTATATCAAAAGCCTTGGACAGGTCAAGGTAAGCTGTGTGCAAAGTCTTGCCCTCATTCGTTGCTTTGGTGGTCCTCTGAAAGAAGTCCACCAGATTTAATAGGCATGGCTTTCCTATAACAAATCCAACCTGTAATAGGTCCAGAGTTTGCAGGATAACTATGCCCTCATTTATCATGTACATGATGATTCTTTACATGACCTTACATATGAGGCTGGTTAGACTTATGGGCCTGTAGTTACTCGAACTGGTGGTTGCACCTCCTTTGTGCAGGGGAATGACTGTAGCCAACTTGCATTCCTTGGGCACAAAACCTGACTGTAGGCTCCAGTTGAAAAGTGATACAAGTGAACCAGGGAGGTCGTGTTTCATGCTATTTAGTAAGCATCCTGGGATGTTATTAGCAGCCATTGATACAGGATTTTTGGTCTTGAAAAGTGCATTGATGTCCTGTTCCCTAGTAATGGTTGGGGAGAATTGTGTTATGTGGTATTTCCTTTGGACTACCAAGTGGGGGGAGAATTTTGAGCTGAACCTGTCAGCCAAAAGGTTGTCAATGGCCTCTGGTTCAGTGTGGGTAATGCTATAGAAAGCTTTGTGGTTGTTCTTTGCATGAGAAGCTATTTTTTCTTCATATTTAGCCTTTGAAGTCTTAATTAACCCTCATAGTTGCCGGTTTAGATTGGTCAGGGGGGCTTTTAGTATGTTGGGCTTTGTTTCTCCTTTGCTTGGCCAAGATTTGTTTTCTTTTGTTGTATAACCAATTGATACTATGATTCCACCAGGGTGGCTTGTCTTTTGAGTCTGTCTTATTCTTAATAGGCGTGGGTGTCTTATTCTTAATATGAGTGGGTACAGCTTACTCTATACAGCTATCAATATGGCTATACAGGGATTTTTTAAATAGCTCAGTATATGCTATGGTGTTTACTGAGTTTGGTGGTGCTTGGAATTTAGCCAGGGTGTCAGTTGAGAGAGAGGCTAGCCTTGGAATAATTCGTAAAGGTTTTTGGTTTTGCCAAGTCCCATGATTTAATTTTTATTTCAAGCAATTCTGCCTTATGGTCAGAACTGATGAGCAAGGACATTACATTGGGTGAAGAACACTGCTTCCCTGTGTTCATGAGTACAAAGTCAAGGGTGTTTGTACCCCTGGTAGGAGAATGAAACAACTGTTTCAAGATGTTGGTATTAAGGAAGTTTAGGATTCACTGGGCTTCTACATTAGAAATGGTGTAGGATTCCTAGTCGATAGAGGGGTAGTTGAGATCCCCCATGAAGATCATATTGGGTTGAATGGTGAGGGATTCTAGTACACTGAGATAGGTAGTATAGGTTTTCTGGAACATGGAGGAGGACCTATAGGTTACAAGGATATGGTATGAGATCCTGTTTATAGTGAGTTACACATGTATGAGTTACAGTGGGTAATACACTTTAACTAGTTTGGGTGTAAGGTTTTTTTTTTAATATAGACTGAGATTCCTCCACCTTTAGCTCCCTCCTGTGCAGTTGCTGGTCTAAAGGTGTGAAAGGCATTCTAACCTTGTACTGCCAGGATACTCTGCATGACTTTAAACTATGTCTCTCTTATTACACAGATGCCTACATTCCAGTGTATGAAATATGTGTATAGCTGCAGTGGTGATGAAATGAAAAATGCTATATGCAAAGATGCAGATTACTTCCCTGTGAAAGTTATGCTTTTTGATGATAAAAGATGCAGGAAGGATTTTTAACTTTTTGCATCACATCAAGAGAAACACCATGCAAAGTGAACATGACTAGTAATCTACCTGAAGAACTGTTAAAATATTTATTAGTTAATACGTATTGTAACCATCGGGGATCTCATAGTTAGCTTGTAAAGTTTGTAGTAAGTTCAAGTGCAAAAAAATACAGAATGCAGAGCTAAGAAGCATTTCATAGATACACATAACACCTAGGGGCAATGAGGTAAAAGGTGCAGAACAAGGGGTATGAATGTGACCATATAATGACAGGAAAATAAAGAAGTGCAGTCTAATAACTGCATAGTGACATGTAAATGAATATAGGATAAAGTAGGTCACAATTCATAGTCATCAGGCACAATGCATATAAAGCAAAGAGCACACCAAAAGCCATAGCATTGCACAAGCAACAATAGTAGCAGCAGTGGCAAACACTGTGTAATAGCATCTCATAGGTTTAACCAGTGGTCTCCCATAAGAGCCTTGTGCATCAGTAAAAGGGGTACTGGCAGAGGATAGCCTCCTACCAGCTAACAGGCCAACAGCTACTGGACCTCCTTCATAGAGATAGGGGCACAGTACTGGTGCTAGTTGGTGAAATCTTGGGTATACTCAGGTATCAGTGTCTGCAATACTGAAAGTGTTCCTTGATACATTTCTGCTACATGTAAAGAAGCACATCTGCTTTCTCAACAAACCAGCAGAGAAAGTCACTACTGTGCATATTTTCTGTGACATTGCTCACTTCTCTAAAGTCCTGGGCAACATAGATTGCAGCCACGTGGCAATAAAAATCCCTCCTCTTGTCCTCAGACAGCTTTTCAGCAGTTGGAATGGTAGCTATTCCATCAACTGCCTGACTGTTTGCAACACAAAGGGGCAAGTATCTTATGTCTCTGTATAGCACATGCAGTGCCCATGATTCCCACATATGGCATACAAGTCATCTGTATCACCATTTCCTGAATGGGGACATCCCACAGGGCCTTCTAATAGGTACACACAGAGACCTACATATACACAGCTACATGCATAATACATACAGAAAACTCACCCCATATGTCTTCCCTTTGTCCCTACTATGTTACTTGTGATTCAGGATACCTGAAGCCCTGGTTGATGATACCTGCATAAAACCTACAAAGCATGGCTGGACAGCAGTATAACATCTACACAAGACAGCAACATAATGGAAAGTGTGCTCAGTTTGCTGAAATCAGAGTTCTACTGCCTACACTTGCCTGCTTTTTAGCATGCTGCATGCTGCACAACATGATCCTTTGAAAACATGCATGTTGGTCAGCAGCTCCAGGACCTGAGACCCACCATCACAGTACCAGAAGGACCTATTGTTATCACCATAACATGCACAGAGGAACAGTGACAACAACAGACAACCAGATGGGCTGAATCACACTCTCCAGACATCAGTGTGCACAATAAATGAAAGTGCAGGTAAAACAGCAACATCAAATCAACCAGTGTGGACCCTGACAAGTATACATTTGTAGTGCAGTTATGTAATGGCTATGCTGGGCAAAGCATAGTTGAATCACACTGTGCACCTCAAATCTCCACATACACCACACATAATGGAAGATGATAAGGGTGACATCCATTGATATTTGCATAGGAACCCAAAGATATATGGATACAGGATTTGGAGGCTACTGCTCAATGGAGACCGAGATGGGGGGATCATCGAGTGGGGTAGCATTAGTGTCAAAGTTGACCTCCTTGATTGCAAGGGTGTTGGTTGTTCCATTATGGCAACTGAGAGCTGTGGGAGAGGCATTATGGGACTTGCAGTATGACACCCGCACTGTGAAGTGAATGAAGGTTCAGTTGCCCCCAGGACACAGACAGGGTGAAACTGGACCTGTAGGAGGGCTGCTTATAAAATGCTCCACTTTGAGCAGCCCTGCAACATGGCCCACCAAGGCACTGATATAGGTATGTTGCTACCCCAGCTTTAACTGGCACAGACTGTGTTCCCTGTGATGTCATCCAATGCTGCCATTATGGGTGTGCACAGACTCACTGCCATGGGCAACAATGAGGTACAAGGCAATGATGGTGCCATTGGCTGGTATTCCATGGCAATGCATGCACAAGGCCAATCAGAGCATCATCTATGGATTTCATGAGCTCATGGAGGTCAAGGCAGTACTGGGCCACATCCTCCTGCAGTCCACTCACAATGCCTAGCATCTATATTCTGGCATGTGTAGCTGCAGATTGCATCTGTAATGGAATCTTACACATCTCATGATTGAGGCTGAAAGCTGCTCACATGACAGAAGAAGGTTGTGGCTGGTAGCCTCCTGCATAGTCAGCATCTGTATGTTGGATACAGTGCATGCATCTACCAATGCAGATCAACCAGTAGCTATCAGTGGCAGCAGTCACAGTACAGACTCTGTAACTGAGATTGCACAGTGCTATGCTGTGCAGTTTGTAAGGAAGGTGTGGGGGAGATTGTAGCCTCACCTTGAACATTGTGTATAGTCCCACCCAGGAGAGAGACACACAGTGTCAATGAGTCCTGAGACTGTGAATCAGCTTGCATGCTGGCTTCATTATCAGCCTTGACATAGAACTGATCTCATCACGTTGTTCTACCCCAACCTCTGCAAGTGTCAGTGTAGCAGTGTTTTTTCTTGTCACTACAGAATACTGTACAAAACTCTGATACCACTTGCTCTGCTGTTCCTCACACCCCATGGCCTGCATCACAGACAGCAGGATTCCTGCAGGCAAATGTGAAACACCTACCTGCTCTGGTGCTACCCTGAGCATAAATGACTGAAATACCAATGAAGCACAGAGGCAGTCATTAGTGCGACCTCTCTAGGATCATTTACTGTACATCACAGTGGTCATATACCCCATGCAGTATAGCTACTAACCAGGCTGGTCTCTTTGAGAGATATGCTGTATCCAACAATGTTCAGAACTTGTGACAACAACTTGCAATGTAACACGTGCACTCATCATCATAATGAGGGGATGTCAGGAATGACTCTCCCTCAGCGAGTATTGAAACTGACAGAGGAGCATATCTGTTGCTGTCATTTCCACCATTATGTCGCATATCTTCTATGAGGCCCATCACAGAGTAATAGTTAGGTAAATTGGCACCCTGGGCATTCCACATACTGGTACCCCAAGAATCCAAAGCTGAAGAGCAAATAAATAAACAAAAAGCTTGACTGAGGAGCAAAAAGAAAAGCTCTCCATACCACAGTACTTTTAACTAGTATGTTTAAGTAAATGAACAGCAATTATCAGCACAGAATTTTCAGAAAGGCATCAATCATTTTAATGAATTTGCTGTCAGGGTGCCCTTGAGCCAAAGTCGTTTGCTTAATACTTTTGTTGTTTTCTCAGCTCAGTCTTTACCTATTTTGAGGTATCTTTAGTTGTTCTTAGATGCCAAATAAATGCCAGCAGTGCATTGTCAGTACTGTATTTCACAACTAGCATTGCAGTCTTGCACATTTTGCAGGATGCGGCATGAGACCACTACCTTCATAGACTATTGACTATGTTTATCTACTTTATTTATGAAGTTTCTCACCCTCATCACTTAGCTCCTTGAACCACCGCTATCTACCTACCTGCTGTATATAGCTGTACTTAGTTATTCATATCTATTTAGCACTGCGGTGGAGTCTACCTATATGGCAGTAGCTCTGTACTGCCTTGATGTGTTGCTCCATGAATCCCAGCCAAATGCTCTAATATCGACCCCTATTCAGTAAAAGCTGAAAACATCGAACATACAGAACAGCAAATTATTTCCTAGGGAAAAAATTTGCTGTTCCAAAACACATACACACAACACAAGCACACCAAACAAACAGCAATCCAGACACATACACCAAAAATCTTATAGCTAACCCTACACTAAACTATACACACACCACTAACTATCCACTTACCTTAACCCAAACCCTAATCCTAGGGTCCGTCACTATCGCACACTCACCTCACCCGCGCCCTAACCCTAACTCACCTACCCCACCCTAACCCTCATATCCACACAATCGCACACATACCTAACCCATGCCTTAACCCTAACTCACCTAACCCGCCCTAACCCTCATGTCCACACAATTGCGCACATACCTAACCTGTGCCCCAACCCTAACTCACCTAACCCGCCCTAACCCTCACGTCCACACAATCGCACACATACCTAACCCCCACCCTAACCCTAACTAACCTAACCCGCACTCAATCGCACACTTACCTGAACCCAAACCGTAACTTTCCAACACATTGCTGAAAATACCGAAGCAACAGAAACAGACAACCAAATTCTTTCCTTAGGAAAAAATTAGGTTTTCTGTTGCTTTGATATTTTCAGCTTTCGCTGAATAGGGGTCGATATTAGAACATTCGAAGTTTTGAAAACTTCAATGTTCTAATATAGACCCAAATAAAAGCATATTTTTTATTTTAAACAAACAAGTACAAAGCATTAAAATTAACAACATAACAGTCATCTGTGAGCACACCATCTTATATGGTTGTTGACTTCACTTCAAGCCATTTTCTTTCATGTTCAGCTCAAAGCCATACTGTAAAGTATGGCACGGTACAGCTGTACTCAGGGAATACTCTATTGAATACTATTGATTGTTTTCTGTCAACACGAACCCTACAGACCAAAAGAAATACATATACTCCTCACAAGGGGACACGGGCTATAACATTTCCTATCCATAATGTACTACTCATGGTCTACAGCTATATAAATGTGTACATATATACTTAAAAATGTTGCTACTGCATTTATTGCCTATACTAACAGTTGTCATACGATACCACTCTTTATCATGTTTCAATTTTAGATACTGTTGGCAAATGCAAATGCAAATAAATACATAACTCCATTAATAATGTTGTATAGACTGCAGTAGTGGAAATACTCGACAAAAGGTCACTAAAGCTATTGGGTGGAACACTCCCTAAATGTGTTTTTCATTTTACTTGGGTTACGGTATACCTTCTTCTGTCTTCACATCACTTAATTTGCCTAATTACGCACAGATTAGTGCTTACACATGTATTGTAGCTTTACTGTGTGCATGACACTGCTGAAAATAAATACACTGAAACCTTAATACTGAAAAAAATGTTGAACTATAAGTTGAAAGATGAAAATATTGAACTCCTTGTAAGTGTAACTCAAAAAAAGTTCTAAAATGGGTCCTGCAGAGGGGCAAGCTGAAATTAAAATAACTATAGCAGCATAAATAAAGAAAACATAGTTTAGCCCCCTGTAGAACCCTTGGAAATAGTGCAGTGTATATGAACAAGACTGCACAACAGTGGAGATTATGAAGTTTCTCCTTTGCCCTATCATTATGCAATCTCAGAGTTAATATACATAAAGATGCAGGACA
Source organism: Protopterus annectens (assembly GCF_019279795.1). Classification (NCBI taxonomy): domain Eukaryota; kingdom Metazoa; phylum Chordata; order Ceratodontiformes; family Protopteridae; genus Protopterus; species Protopterus annectens. The sequence continues at coordinate 565,724,001 of NC_056741.1, read as the reverse complement.
TCCCACATGTGAAGGAAGGAGGAGGCTTGCTCCCCTGCAAAACAATTAATTACATTGATTTATTCCATTACATTAAAGATATCTAACAAGTCATTCATAAACTAGATAAATCTTTGTCTTGTAACAGTTAATTTAGCTGTTGTTTTAAATTTAAGCAAATTATTTTTGTTCCCTAGCTAAATCAGCTTTGTTAAAACTAGCCAAGGGATACCTGCAGTAAATACAATAGTTACAGAGGGAATGTGCCTTGTACTTTGCAGACATGGTGTCTAGTTTGAACTGGTTTATTACAGATCAGCTTTTGATTGAATTACCCTTGGTTCTTTAATTTTATATATCACTGTGCATTAGCTAGTAATGCCACAGTGGTACAGCGGTAGCGTTGTTACCTCACAGCAAGAGGTTCTCCCGTCCGATTCTCGGCTGGGCTTGGGAGTGGCTTCTGTGTGGAGTCTGCATGTCCTCCCCGTGGTTGGGTAGCGTTCGAAAGACATGTGTGTGTAAATGGGCACGCCTTCATTGAAGGTTGGGCGTCGAGCTGGCACCTAGGCGTTTCATAAAAATCTACTGCCAATCATTAGCGGACCGGAGTTATGCTGTGGCGACCCCTTACGAGGAAAAGCCAAAAGACAAACAACAACAACTGTGCATTAGCTAGTGTTGGCTATTATGGCTGTTTTTATGGCTATTATACTGAATATATCTGTACCAGATAATAAATCTCTTGCTAGTTTCTCTATTTCCAACCATTGTGGTATTCTGACTACCAAAGCCCCCCCACACACACACGCACATACTGCTATTGTCAGTAGTATCAGCTATTTAAATACTTCTTCCCTTCCATTGTTTTACATGGATCCAAATACTAAGTGCCCACCCATCCAACTAATATTATCTTGAGAAACCTCCCTTATTATAAATTCTCTTTGGTGGTGCATTTTAAACTGTTTGGCATTGCTTCAGAGTTGTAGTGCCTTATTTCACCTTGCTGTTGGTTTATCTTGTCTTAAATCACCTTATTAGCAGTAACTAGATAGCTGTTTAAATTACTGGGATATCACTGCACTTAGTAAATTAGCATTTTTTGTGATTTTGCATTAAGATGACTGAGTTTAATCACCTAATAGCAGTAGGTAGTTGCCTGGTGTATCTGAGTTGGGAAACACACAGGAAGGGTTCTGAGTGTAGCCGTAGCCATTTATTGCTGAGCTCATTCCCACCAAGCCCAACAACATTTGGCAACCTTGCCTGTGAATCCAATGTGATTTTACTACATACAGAGCTATCCAGGCTGAAATAAAGAATTTTACTGTAAGTTTTTATTTTTGTACTTGCTAATTTAAAGGCTCGCTACTGTTTTACTATATTTTCAAAGCATTTAAGTAACTGTTTACCTGAAAAATCACTCTTCTTGTCTGTTTGTTGGTTTATTGATCTCCCTAGATATAAATCACCTTGCAGAAGTGTGATCTAGCCAAGGACTTTGTTGTTTGCTGTTTGTCTGCACTTGAGATTTATTTTGCTGTGCTTTTACATTAAGAATTACCAGGATCATCCACCTTGTGGCACAAGGTGTTTGCCTGGTTTCTCTAAGCTGAGGCACTCTCCATTGAGCTCAAAATGTTGCTGTTTATTGGCCAGAGTATGTAGGAGTTAGTTTTCAGCTTTATAATGTGGTTATAAACTAGGAGTGTTTGCATGAAGCTGCTCACTGTACAGTGGTGGTTAGCAGTGCCCTGTATAATAGCAAATGTTTAGATTGTTAAATTTACCTAACGCTAGTACTTAGGACTTGTAACACAGTAAGGCTTCGCAGGGAGCTAAACTTATGACAGCTAGTTAGCACGTTGAAAATCACTAAAAGCAGATCAAAGTACTACTTGTCTGCTACGCGTAATCCCAGATATCACACAGGTGACCCTCTATAAAATCAAGTTCCTAAATCATAAAAGACCAACCCTAATACAGGTCCTGACAATATGGATATGTGTTTTCCTAATGTCTTTGTGGCCAGCTTGGTAAATATGGGCATCCTGAGACAATTTAGCAATTGTTTCATGTACTCTGACAACATTTTAATCCTTAAAGAAACTAGCACAGTATGTGAGAGATGTACATACACAACCTCCTTGGTGGCTAAAATCTCACCTGCTAGCAAGGTTGTCAAGAACACACACACACACACTACATACTACACATATACTGCTCACCACATATCTAGACCTTCTTATGGTGAGGCACTTAAAAGAAACATTTCCAAACCTCAAAGACCTCCCAAACTATATAACAGCAACACCTATCCTCTGCAGTCACTAAAGCAAATACAAAAAAACACCACCTAACACCAAACATAAGGCTTCACCCAATGGTCTGCAAAAACAAAGCCCATAAGGCAAGTAAACACTTTACCTAATATTATTGTCATAGGGGATTCTATTGTATATCACACAGATGCCCCGTTCACCAGGCTGAACAAAGAGAAGAAATGGTTAGTTGCCTATCTGGAGCTAGGTTCCATAATATCACTTATGCTCTCAAGTCGCTGCAGCACATGTACCGATACGATTCTATCAAAGTCAATGTGAGTGTAAATGACTTGAGATGTACCTCAATGAATATTATTGTTCTCTCTGACTATGTGTCACAGATAGGTATGTGTCTTGCATTGAGCAGCATTTTACCTTCACCTAGCAGGATGGGACAGTATGAAGAAAAAATGATTGATTTTAACAATTGGCGTAGTTTCTGGTGTCAATCCAGGGAGATCCAATATCTATCAGTATAGGAGGACATGGTTAACAGACCACACTGCTTCGCTAAGGATAGTCTGAACCCCCCCCCCCCCGGGCTTTCAGATATTGGCTACAATTTTAGGCAATATCAAAATGACAGAACTACCAAAACAGCAAAAAAAAAATTAAAACAGCCTTAAGGTGCTACTACTGAATGCTAGGAGTTTAAACAAGACAATCCACACCCAAGAAGCTCTCCTTACTCTAGAGAATGTAGACATATTTCTAATCTTCAAAATAAAATTAGCAATCTTTTTATTCTTTCCATTGTTCATTTCTGACTGCTAGCTCATACTTTACAACAGATCATTTAAACCACTCATACAGCCCTCTAAACTCATAATGTCCTATTCTGTTCCTAATAAATTTGAATCCCTGCTGCAACAAAAATTACTCCTTACTAGGTGGTCATACATTTACAACTCTACTGACCCCACTTAAGTTCATACTAGGCAAACTGCTCTTGTGGACCATTTTATGCCTAGCCAATTTTCCTGTGTAAGAATCAAATCCTACGCCTTACATCTGTAAACACCTTAACCAGTATATCAACCACCCACCCAGGCTGTGCCATATCAACCTTCTCTAATTTACTTACATCTATCCAAGATAAGCTTATGCACGCATCTAAACATATAGTCAGAGGTAATTATATGCCATGGATCTCTACAAATCTAAGGGCAGAAATTAGAAGGTAGAATAGGGCCTGTTTTCAGTAGACAAAAACAATAATTCAGAAAGATTTCACTGCTACCAAGACCTAAAATGGTCCACTATGGTCTGGACTAAAGAAGTTAAAGCATCATATGTTAGAGATCTTCAAACTGCTCAACTTGGTAACCCCAAATCATTCTAGAACCCTATAAACACTCTTAGTTCAAGCAAGCTCTTCCCTAAGCCTCATTGTAAACCACTCTTTCACCAGACATGATATGTAAGTCATTCAAGTCAGTATTTCATCTTTATCTACAACATCCCGTTCCTTTTTTATCAGATAAGTTCAATTCGTCTAGCCCACTGCATGTTTTTTAATTATGCTCCATTCTCTTTCAAATCCATAGCACCTAGAAAATAGAGGTACACTGATTACAGTTTCAACCCGCAGTTTCAGCATTTTCAAAAGAAAATCCAAATAAAGCTGCCACCTTTCTATCCAGATCCTTAGCACACATTTGCAATTTATCTCTGTATACTGGTCTGATCTTATGTCTCCCAAAAATCTTTCACTCTAAATCAGCCACTGACGATACACTAATTTAAAACCTCTGTCCTTTAGCAAAAACCCTGTTATAACCCATTTATAAACAAAAATACTTGACTGCATGCAAAGGTGTGCTCTACTAACAAGGAAACAACATAGCTTTCATCCAAATTCAATAGCCAGCCAGCTGATCTCACTTTAATTTCTTAAATACATGCCAACATAGAGAAATGCTTGTTAACAGGAGCTATCTTTCTAGATTTAAAGCAGGTATTTGAAACTGCCTTCCGTAATCTTCTTGGTAAACTTTTTCCTCAAGAAGTGACAAGTTCATTTTGCAATTATTTATTGTACAGCTGTTTTATTGTTTCTGAATGTAATTCCATCTCCTCCACTGCATAGGGCCTAGTGCTAGGGCCACTGTTGTTTTCACTTTATATAAATAACCTCCCATGAAACATGTCATTTAATCATTAACCATATATACAAAAGACATAGGGCAGGATTCACAAAGCCTCCGTGTAAGAGTTATAACTCATACACGGAGGCTGCAGTTAAACGGAGTGATGTCAGCATGCTCTGCATATTCATGAGAGCATGCTGAATCACACCTTATTCTAACACGGTCCGTGTAAGACATGTGGGGCGTGTCCGTAGGCTGAGCCCTGCAAGCAGACACGCCCCCAGAAGTGTAAAAGTGCCCAAAGTAGACACCCACAACAGAGTCCACGGAAATGTGAATAAACGCAACACAACACATGCCCCTACAGACTATTAAACATAAAAGAAATATAAATGAACATGTCATATTTTTTTAAATTGTAAAAATGTTTAACCGTGAGTGCGCTCGTTTGCTGGCGTGCCCGTAAGCGCAGCTACAGTTAGCAGTCAGTGGAAAGCATATAAGAACTAAATATGCAAAATAAGCCAGGAAGCAATAGCGTAGCGGTAGAGATGTTGGCTGAAGAGCAGGCATTCATGGTTCGAGCCCCCACAACACCAATGTTTTTTTTTTTCTAAATAAGCAGGAAACGAGTCCCTGACAAATATGTACACATAAAACCCCAATATATGTAAAATGTAATGAAATAGCCCATTTATATTGAAGAAATGTGAGGTAACAAAAGAATAAAAAATGCCAGATGTGTCCATAGCTGAGCTACAGTTTAACAGGGTGAGTGCATGTGCCCGTAGATGAGCAGTGGTTTAACTGGTGCAAAATGAGTGCCCGTAGCTGAGCAGTGGTTTAACACGCTAAATATATGTGCCCCTAACTGAGCTGAGTGGAATATGCGTGCCGATAGCCAAATGAGGCTTAAACCAGTGTACCCCGTTTGCGCGGAGCTGCGCACCACGCAAGCAAGCTAACCGACGGGCAACGCTGAGCAAGCCGTATCAAAACTGCCTTTACACAGACACACCCCTCAGCATGTCTAGACAGTCATGAAAAATAAAAAGCAGTGGCCAGGTTTGAACCCAGGATTCTATACACCATAGTCAAGGTACAGAACCACTAAGCCATGACAGCAGTACCTAGAAATGCAATAATAGCTAATATATAGGAATGAATACAAACTACAGCATGACAATGCAGGTTTACTGAAGTTGATATAATTCCAAAATGACACCACAGACGAAGCACTAAAGGAAATAAGGCTGCAGGCACAATACAAAGGATTTTTTCAGGACACACAAAATCATAAACGCTGGAACAACTCCACACTGCGTTTTCGTTCCACAATTGACTTCATCAGACAACCTACCCCTCACAAAACCCCCCTCTTAAATACATCCACCACCTTCAATTAACACAAAATTATCATCCAATTAATTAACTTAAGGTGGACCTAATGAACTATGATTTAAGTTAAAATCAACTAAAAAAACATACATCTTATCACTCAAGTGAATAAACATCATATAAAACTTTCATGAACATAAACTATCTGTTTAAAAACTTCATTTCTAGCACTCTAATTGGCATAATAAGGCCTACAAATAAGAAAAAAGTAAATAGCTAAAAACATTAATAGCTAAAAACATATTCTTAGTGCAAAGTCTGCTTTCAAATTTCAATAATGACTAAGAAACATAAACAGTACTAGCGCCATCAAGTGGTAGACCCATTGAGATGTACTTATCGAAAAGGTAGAAATATGAAATCAATATTGGAAGGAAATAGAGTAACTCACAGGAACAAAAGAATTAAAGTAGGGACATTTAGATGTGGGAAGTGTTCGCAATGCACACATATATGTACAAACAAGGCAATTTATATAAAAAGTAGGGATATTCTCATTGAGAGTAGGTATTTTTCCAATTGTGACACTATTGGTATTGTTTATATTGCCCTATGTAAGGTATGTGATGCATTCTACATTGGAAAATCCGAAAGGAAGTTAAAAAATAGGATCTATGAGCATTATTACGAAATAAGAACAAATAATCCCAAAAATGCTTTATTTAGGCATCTAACTAATTGCCCTTTAGCTACGTTTAACTTCTTTGTGCTTGAAGTAGTTGAGAAAGATATCAGGGGTGGCCAATGGGAGACCTCTATAGAATACAAGGAGTTACTATGGCAACTACACTTGGGAGCTAACAAAGCACCAGGCCTGAATGATGTTATTTCTATAACTCCGGTTCTAAAAATGAGGGCAGCTAAATTATAAGAGGTTATTAATATTGTATACATTTTAGGTATTTTTTAAGGAATTTTTAATAAGTGTTTTCTGGCTTTGTTATTTATTTTATGGTCTAAATGTTAGAATTTGTATTATTTATTAACATTAAGGAACAGTTTATGTGATTGTTGAAATTGTATGTTTTATGAATTGTAATATGCATTGTAATACTGATATGGTTTTAGGATAGTTTGTTTTACCCACTTGATGGCGCTAGTACTGTTTATGTTTCTTAGCCATTATTGAAATTTGAAAGCAGACTTTGCACTAAGAATATGTTTTTAGCTATTAATGTTTTTAGCTATTTACTTTTTTCTTATTTGTAGGCCTTATTATGCCAATTAGAGTGCTAGAAATGAAGTTTTTAAACAGATAGTTTATGTTCATGAAAGTTTTATATGATGTTTATTCAGTTGAGTGATAAGATGTATGTTCTTTTAGTTGATTTTAACTTAAATCATAGTTCATTAGGTCCACCTTAAGTTAATTAATTGGATGATAATTTTGTGTTAATTGAAGGTGGTGGATGTATTTAAGAGGGGGGTTTTGTGAGGGGTAGGTTGTCTGATGAAGTCAATTGTGGAACGAAAACGCAGTGTGGAGTTGTTCCAGCGTTTATGATTTTGTGTGTCCTGAATAAATCCTTTGTATCGTGCCTGCAGCCTTATTTCCTTTAGTGCTTCGTCTGTGGTGTTTTTGGTTCTCATTGGCACTAATTCCCATATTCTGTTTCATAATTCCAAAATGGCCAATCACAGATATGTGCGGGAAAAACGGACTATATAAGCCCCATAGGCGGGAATACACAGCATAAACGATTGTAGAACAGACCTGCAGGCAGAATGTCAGGTGTAGGAGAGGGTAGTCGCTTTCGAGCACAGAGGTGGGGTGTTGAGGAGTCCAGGTACATGGCCTGGCTCCTAGTCCACAATCATGAGGCCCAACTCATGCAGGGCCAGGTCCTCTGGGGAGCGACAGGGCTGAGGCGTGGGACCAGTTGGCCAGGTCCTTCCCGGGGAGCCCCAGGGCTGAGGCGAGGCA